>NC_049990.1:201846-232601 GCF_000003815.2 Branchiostoma floridae
CCTCCCCCCAAAACTTTATACAGACCTGTGTGCCTGGAGTTATCCCTGAGCTGACACAGCGGCAGGGTTAGGGTTTACACCTGACCACCACCCCCCCAACACACACACACACACACACCAAACGTTATACAGACCTGTGTGCCATGAGTTATTCCTGAGCTGACACAGCGGACAGGGTAAGGGTTTACACCTAACCCCCCCCCCGCCCACACACACACACCATACGTTATACAGACCTGTGTACCCATAGTTGTGCCTGAGCTGACACAGCGGACATGCAGCCCGCTCCACCCTGCAGGTATCGGCCCACCTGCCGTAGTATACAGCCCAGTAGGGACGGCCCACTGAGCCCGCCATGCCTGGCCTGTCCTAGTCAATCCTGGCCCGTCTTGCCTGGCCCTTCCCGGCCCGTTCGCAGCCACAGTCTGTACTACACCATGAATAATGCAGGTTCTGAGTCATAAACTCCCTGCCGGTAGGTTTTTACAGCAGATCCGATCAATGACGTCTCTACAGATGATGTTATCCAGACTCACTGCAGAGGGAAACCTGCCGGTACACGAACAATGGTGGAACGCTGGCAGGGGTCTGAAGAATAGTAGGAACTCTTACAGCAGTCTGGCACGATGGTAAGGTCACCACAGTGTAGTACATGTAACCAGGCCGGCTCAGGGCTCCATCAGGGTACAGCCATGAATGGTAATATCAGCCGGATCCATGCGGAAAAATGCGGCTCCCGTGTCGCACGCTCTCACGCAACAAACCGCTCGTAAAATTGCAGCAACATTCAGCAATAAATCCCGCTAGAGCACCTACGGGGCCTTGTATACATGTCCGATATTGAGAAATCCCATGGGAGCAGCTATGGGGCCTTGTGTATGATGAATCCTGTATAACTGAGTTATGTCGATGACCCTATGGGAGCAGCTATGGGGCCTTGTGTAAGTGAGTTACGTTGATGACAGTGGAAGCAGCTATGGGGCCTTGTGTAAGTGAGTTACGTTGATGACCCATGGGAGCAGCTATGGGGCCTTGTGTAAGTGAGTTATGGCGAGGACACAGAAGGAGCAGCTATGGGGCCTTGTATATGATAAATCCCATGTAAGTGAGTTACGGTGATGACTTTATCCTTGTGCTTCGGAGATCACAAATCTCATCAGTCAGGGCGGCCGCATTACTGTGGGGGCTCTGATGGCAGCCGGGTGGAAAATGCACCGCTACAGGAACAATGCTCAGGCTTAGGTAAACAATAACGCCCCGTGGTCGTTATTATCCCATATCTCCCTGGGGTTGTTAGTCCTGCCTGCAGGAGTTTGTTCCTGACATTCTATATCATTATTGTTAACTGAGAAACAGTCGTGTAGTTCCCAGACAGTCACGTATCCTGTTACGTCATGTACCCTGTAATATGAGACATCATCACATCACATTGTTAGCCTAAAAGCCTTCTGACGCAGCGCGGCTCTCGCAGGGCGGCTACGAGCTGAACATGATCAAATTACAGCGATGTAACATGATTACACGAATCAGGAGCAGGGAACTCAACCCTGTGTCATCGTGATTCTCTGTCCATTATGGTGAATCATTGTGGAAAACATGTTCCTGTTCATGGTGCTGATATTACTACAGTAATGCTGTTAGACTCTATGCTATTTTTCCTGTGTCATCCTGATTTTCTCCCCAGACCACTATAAAGTGGTTTATGACTGTATATACATGTTCCTGTTCATGGTGCTGATATTACTACAATAATGCTGTTAGGCTCAGTTTTACACTACTGTGTAAAATGCTATTTTTCCTGTGTCATCCTGATTTTCTCTGCTTACCACTATGGTTTATCACTGTATAAAACATAGGCCTGTCCCTGAAGCTGATATCACAACTGTGGGACTGGGTCAGTTTTTCACTGCTGTGTAAAATGCTATTTTTCCTGTGTCATTGTGATTTTCTCCCCAGACCACTATAATATGATATATCACTGTGATTAACATGTTCCTGTCCCTGATGCTGAAATCACAACTGTAGGGCTCAGTTTTCCACTACTGGCTGAGTCGAAAGCTAATTTTTCCTGTGTCCACACCAATAATATATGGTACATCAATGTGATAAACATACTCCCGTGTCATCATGGTTTTCGCCAGACAACTTTGATAAGTCACTGTGATAAACATGTTCCTGTCCCTGATGCTGATATCACAACTGTAGGGCTCAGTTTTCCACTACTGTGTAAAATGCTCCTTTACCTGTGTCATTATGATTTTCTCTGCTTACCACTCTGGTATATAACTGTGATGAACATATCAATGTCCCTGACACTGTTACTAACGTTGCTATTGCTGATATAACTGTTGTGCTCAGTTAAACAGTTTCTACACATACAGATCCGTATCTCGATGAAGCGATTTGTACTGTAAATAATTGCACTGTAAAGGTTTTGTATGTGTTACGTGTACGTTATGTCATGTGTGAACTTTTATCCAGGAAGACTAGCGGTGTACCATCTTGCATCACAGCTAATGGACGATTAAAGCCTCTAAAGCCACAACTGACTGTGTAAAATGCTATTTTTCCTGTGTCATCCTGATTTTCTCGGCTTACCACTGTGCTATATCATTGTGAAAAACGTGCTTGTCCCTGGTGCTGATATCACAACTGTAGGTCTCAGTTTTCCACTACTGTGTAAAATGTTTACCTGTGTCATTCTGATTTTCTCCCCAGACCATTACATTGTGGTATATCACTGTGATAAACATATGCCTGTCCTTGGTGCTGATGTTACAATGGTTAGGCTCAGTTTTCCACTACTGTGTGAAATGCTACTTTTCCTGTGTCATTGTGATTTTCTCTGCTCACCACTATGATATATCACTGTGATAAACATATTCCTTCCCTGGTGCTGGTTTAATTGTAAATGTAGCTATTGCTGATATAACTGTTGGGGTCAGTTTCCACAACTGGCTGTGTAAAATGCTATGTTTCCTGTCGAATCGTGATTTTCTCCCTAGACCACTGTAATGGTACATCACTGTGATAAATGTACTCCTGTCCCTGGTGCTGATTCTCTCAACATACCACTATGGCAAGTCACAGTGTTAAGCATATTCCTGCCCTTGGTGCTGATACTACAATAGTTAGACACAGTTTTCCACCACTGGCAAAGTAAAGTGCTATTTTTCCAATGTCATTCTGATTCTCTCTCCAGTACAAAATGCCTTGTGGAAGGCACAGAACCTCCTGCTATGCCCCCCCCCCCACACACACACGCACGCACACAGGACCTGTGCAAAATGCTCCCAGTGCACTATCTGGCACCGCATCAACCTAACCTTTGACCCCTGGTGTAATCCCCCCTCATTAGCATACAGGATTATTGATCGCCTGGCCCAATAACGAGCCTGTCACAATCAATACTCTGCCTGCTGCAGCCCTAATGGTGAAACAGCCACACATCTGTCACCGTGACAACCATTATTCCTGCCTCAGCAAGAGCCAGGGCCATTTGTTACATAATTATAGATGCCTTCCTCGGGTAGTTATCACTTATTCTGAGCAAATTACAAACTACTACATGCAAATAAGAGCACACAGTTAAGGTTATGAGGCCATTTCAGATGGTGTCGCCATTCCATGTCAGTGTTCGGCCACTACAATTCACTTCCCCGGTTTTCAGACATTTTAATGTAAAAATGTCAACATGAAAACAGCTGGGAGAAAACTTTAATCTATGTTTGCTCCACAAGATTGTGGTAGCAAGGTGCAAAAAGTACACAGACTGTTCCCTTATCTTTGCAATTTTCTATCTTAGCAATATCTGTTTTTGAATGTATTAAAATCAGTTACTGGTAGGCCAAACCAACAATGCTTGTCCAGTTTGTAAAGAGATCAAAGGTCTGACTTCCGTGTAGCTTATTTCACACACACAATGATATGCTACATTGTTTGCCACCAAGAACCCATGTAACATGCAGGTATCAGACAGAAACCGACGCAAATTCCAAGCAATTTTCTTTCCTGTCAGAATCAGCAGGTAACAAATCATGTCAATGTCAAACATCAGCTGAGCAGCCTGTCACAGGCGGTCACAAAACTGGTAACAAATCATGTCAAAGTCAAACCCCTGCCATGGACAAAAGCCTCCCAGCATGCAGCTGGCGTCAAAATAATTCTGGCGAGGATTTGTACCAATCCGGGGAATCAGAATCCTGATAACAACAGACGGTACCCAACATTATACCACTGGGGGACAATACTCTTACTCAACTGTCTGGAATTCCCACAAACTCTCCACTCATGTGAAAATTGTATATGCAGTAAGTCCGTCCACACACAGACATAACACTGTTGACTATTCCTATGTGTGGTCAGACCATGCACACTCAGACCCTGTCAACTATTTGACCTTGATGCGAAATGGTGATATATGTTGACATTAAGAGACTGAGTTCAATTAAAAAGACCAAGACTGCATGACAAAGCCTGATGAGGTCCTGTGGAGAACCACAGAGAGAATGATACCTGATCTGAGACAAATTACTTTCATACTGTCAGTCAAAGGAACCAAAACATCTGAACATGACATCTCTCGTCCTAACCCCAACCCATCCCTTATCCCAAACTAGTTGGAAAAACAAGCATTGCTGCAAGATGCATGAAGCCCACGGGCCTGTAAAAGTTGACTAAATTACTTTCTTGAAAACCACAGGGTAAAAACATTTGTTTTAGTTTGTTAGCATCAACAACCAATGCTTGAAAATTTGCTTGAATTCCAATGCTCTTAGGGGAGTTAACAAGCAAACAGTTTGCAAACATGATGCAAAGCGCATTACTTAAGAAAAACACACGTCGGTAAAGCCTTATTCTATCTGTATAGCACATGATTGAAGCTCGGGTCATCCTGATTTTCTTTCCTTACCACTGTTATATCACTGTAGAAAACAACTGTAACGTTACGTTTATGTAGAACATAGGTTGGGATTAGGACCACTCACGTTACCATACACTACACTGTACCTTCAGAGCAAAGATAGGCATCATGTAGAATGCAGGTTTTAACCCTCTCAACACGTCATAAAATTTTTTCCTGTATACCATATACGACATATAATTTCAGTCTATACAGGTGTCAATTAGTACTTTTTGTGTATTATTATTACAGCTGTTATGTAAGGAGTAGACTAGGAAAACTATATATTGCTGGAAAGCTCACAGAATGGCCTTTCCAAAACAAGCAAAATAAATATCATACCATCAATCTGAGGACAGCAATCGTCATGGAAACCACTCAAAAACACATTTGCAACACTCTCAAAAAAAGCTTCACAAAAGAAAACATTTGGCTAGGGACTGGGTTTTTTGTGTCATTTATCATAAAACTATGTAGAAATACTCAATTATACATACACAATGCTGGTATGCTGTTAGAATGACCAAAAACTAAAAATCAAAGCATGATTTCAAATAAGTTCAGTGTTGATAAACAAATGTTCACCCCAATAAACAGTTGTGCCCCCCTCCCCACACCTGTAGTTGTACTATTGAAATAATGAATATGCCTTGTGCTAAATGGCAAATTATTTTTCTGGATGTTCTCCACATATCAGGGAGTCAAATAAATCCTATTACTTATGATTTGGGTAGAGAAACAGGTATCAGAGTATCTAAAATGTCAATTGAGACCAGTGACCTTTCTGACCTGATCTGGTCCTCCTCATGCCCAAGAAAAACAACAAGGAAGCATGCATGTAGAACTCATTAGACACGGTGATATCAGCTCATTTGATCTCAACAAAAACAGCTGGGTGTTTGCCTTGCTGTCCCTCAAGGATTTCCCTGTCATCACTCCTGTAAGCCACCAACAAAATTATCCACCAAATTGTCTCCATTTCTGCTAAATTTACTAAATAAACCTGTAGAAAACTGAAGCCAAAACACATGCTGGAGGCCTCAGAAACAGGGCTCAAATGCTACATCCCTTCTGGTTGGTCAAAGATACAAGCATCCTGATTGGCAAACTCTGCCAAATTTCCCATTTCACAGTAGTCAGTTTGAATTTCCCGCCGGAATTAAACCTGAAGCCACGATCGTGGCTTCTCGTGTCCTATGGGAAAGCCATGATAGTGGCTTCTCGTGCTGAGAGGGTTAAGGCTGAAATGTGGTTTCCTTTTTGGTAGACTCTGCTTTGATCCTGGCGGGTGGTTTTACACTTCTGGCTGATAACGTCCATCAAACCCTGAGTTCAGTCAGCACAACTTGCATCAGACAGACACGCCGTGGCAAATAACAGGAGTGTGTAATCAGTTATGAAATTAGGAAAGGCAGGACTACAGACTGTATAAAGCTTGGCCAGGCGATGAATAAAAGACCAATCCACATCCTCTCCAACATAAGCTGTAGTCAGAAAGCAGGGAACTGACAATATTGCAAGTTTTGCCCCCCCCCCCCTCACCCAGCTAGAAGTAAACAATTATTCATGACCTTGGCTTCAAGGACAATGGTACAAACTAGCGGCATGTTTGCTGAAACCATGCACAACTCCCTCTGGGCGGAACATGAGAGGTCCGTTATACCACACACGTACACTTCACCAGTCGGGATGATTACTTCTGGCTAAACAAACCCTGATCCTGTAAATCTGCCTGTAACGTTATTCATAACCTAATTCACATGTAGGGATATCAGCATGGGCTAGACACTAGCACAATACATAATGCCACATTCCCGGCTGAAAATACTTTTGTAAACCCTGATCTTTAAGCCATTACCAGTAATGTTATATATTCATAACCCAATTCACATGTGCGAATATCAACACGGGCTGGACACTAACAGTAACACAATACATAGTTTTCACATCCCCTGATCTTTAAACCATTGCCAGTAATATTACATATTCATAACCTAATGCACATGTGGGGACATCAGCAATAAAAACATAATACTAGAGATCTGAACAAACCCTGATCTTTAACCCCTGAAAGCAATGTTCTATAATCAGTAATGTTCTATAATCAGTAATGCTCTATAACCAGCAATGTTCTATATCTTTAACCCCTGCCAGTGATGTTCTATAATCAGTAATGTTCTATATCTTTGACCCCTGCCAGCAATGTTCTATAATCAGCAATGTTCTATATCTTTAACCACTACCAGCAATGTTCTATAATCAGCAATGTTCTATTATATAATATCTCTAACCCCTGCCAGCAATGTTCTATAATCAGCAATGTTCCATATCTCTAACCCCTGCCAGTGATGTTCTATAATCAGCAATGTTCTATAATCAGCAATGTTCTATATCTTTAACCACTACCAGCAATGTTCTATAATCAGCAATGTTCTATAATCAGCAATGTTCTATATCTTTAACCCCTGCCAGCAATGTTCTATAATCAGTAATGTTCTATATCTTTAACCCCTGCCAGCAATGTTCTATAATCAGCAATGTTCTATATCTTTAACCCCTGCCAGCAATGTTCTATAATTATTATAACCACCCCTAACCCCAGCTGTGGAGACTGCTGGCAGCGGCAGTTCTGCACAAATCTCAGCTGCACGCTTAATTACCAGCCAATGGACTGAGGACAATATGGGGGACATGAATTATACAATATTAGCAGTAAGGATGTATTAGGGCACTGGGTAAATAAGGTGTTTGACAAGCAAAAAATCTTCTAAAATCCTCGCTCACATAACAGCAATAGCATATTGGTCAAATGCCTGCTAAAATTGTACTGTATGAATTATACAATAATAGTCTTGAATAACTAGGATATATAAGTAAACAGTAAGCAGAATATATAAAAATATTATAACTGTATACAGTAGCTATCTGGACAGTCTTAATAATGTGTAATGTTTGATTAAAAAAATTAGTACCGAAAATAGAACTGAAGTGTTATGATTCCCATATATGCTGAACATACTCCATGAATTATACAATATTCCTGTATAAGCACAATTATATGATAAAAATTAAAGCAAGGCAGTGAAGATGGCTGTGTAGAAACAATCTGAATACAAAAGTCAATCCTCACATTACTGAAACACAACACTACAACCTTTCTCAGCCAAACGTCTACACTGTACAATCATGAAAACCACAAAATTCCTGATATTCCAGGCAGAAAATCTGTTCCCGCTTCTCTAGCCCACTCATCCTGGGACTCGAGGGAGAGAATTCCTGACAGAAATATGACACCCTCTACCTGATATTACCTGTATGTTACCTGACACACCTAAACATTGCCTGTCACACCTACGTCACATGTACCTGACATACCTACGCATTACCTGACACACCTTTGTACTCCATGACACACCTTTCTATCTATTTATTTATTTCTATTTTGTTTTCCAACATTTAGCTGTCACAATTGTGCACTGATTTTTACAGAGAGGCCTTGAGTACACATACAATGTATACAAACAATATCACAATTTGCACATGACAGAACCATATCAGAGTATCACATTACAACATGGTTCCCTCTCCGTCCGGCTCACCTATGAACTCCTTGATGCGCGCCCAGGCCTCCATGATGCGTCCCGTGGTTTTGGAGAGAAGAGGATGTTCCGTAAAAGAAAACATGGATCCTTCCGTCTTCCCAACGGAGAGAAAAACAACCGGAATCCTCACATTTCCATGGAAACAGCCGGAATCTCCACCATTCCCTGCGCCTGCCTGTATTCCTCTCGCTAGTCCACAACAGTCATGTATAATGCAAGCAGGTTCCGCTTTGCAGGGGGTCTCCCGCTCCTACGGGAATTCCTGAGCATGCACACGCACGGCTCGGGAGTCGCACGTTAGCGACGGGACATGGATCATGCAGGGAGGGGGGTCTGGGGTGGGTTTGGGTGGTTGTAAAACGGGGTGAATGTTGGTAGGGAGAGATGTGGGGATGTTGCTGTACTCCTGATGATGTCATAGTGGGCATGATGAGTCACAGGGGGGCTGCTGAATATTCCGGCATGGAGAGATGATGTTCAGAACCTCTCATGATGGCTGTTCAGCACTATTCTGGCTGCATAATCAACCAACAAGCCAAATTCTTGTGTTTCCCTGTTTTCAAACAGCCTTGTCCGGTCACTACCATTTATTTCCTGAATGCTACAATTTATTCCAGATTCAGGCTCGAAGCTGCTGAATATTCCAGGCTGGAGTGATGGCAGTTCAGCACCACTCATGCTGCATAATCAGCCCACATTCCATTTGATTCCTGTCAAACACAAACTCAGGCCACTCTAATTTATTTCCCTGGCTTTGGGAAATTCTAAGCCTCAGTGGTGAGTCAGATGGAGGCTTGAGGTTGATGAATATTCCAGGCTGAAGTGAGAGCAGTTCAGCACCACTCATGCTGCATAATCAACCCAGTGGATATTCCAGTCACCCTGTTTCCTGTTATCACACAACATCAGGCCACTACAAGACATTTCCTTGATCCATGAACATTTTAGTGCTAATTGATGAGTCAGAGGGGGACTACTGAATATTCCAGGCTGAAGCCTCTAAAGCCTCTAAAGTGAAGGCTGTTCAGCACCACTCGTGCTACATAAAGAACCAACATACCAAATTGTGTTTTCCTGTTATCACAGCCTTGTCAGGCCACTACGATTTATTTCCTTGATTCCTGAACATTTCAGGGTTAACTGATGAGTCAGGCTACAGGCTGCTGAATAGTCCAGGCTGAAGGGATGGCAGTTCAGCACCAGCATTCCATCCACCCTTTCCTGTTCACCAAACAGCCTCAGGCCACTACAACACACTTCCTTTATCTGGCACATGTTAGAACAAAATCTTTGCTATAGAATATCATCAAACAGGCTTAAAGGTGATGGCATCAACACCAACACAGTTCATTACCAGAAAATCCCCACAGTTTATGGTTGCTACTACACCATGTAAATATGGAGCTGTGTTCATTACCATAAACATCACCACAAGATCCCCAGTGCTAAACACTGAGCACAGTTTATGGTTTGTTTCTCCATGTAAATATAGAGCTGTGTTCATTACCATTAACATTACCACAAGATCCCTCAGTGCTAAAACAATGAACACAGTTTATGGTTTGTTTCTCCATGTAAATATAGAGCTGTGTTCATTACCATTAACATTACCACAAGATCCCTCAACGCTAAAACACTGAACAGTTCATGGTTTGTTTCTCCATGACTGTAAATGTAGAGCTGTGTTCATTACCATAAACATTACCACAAGATCCCTCAGTGCTAAACACTGAACAGTTTATGGATTGTTTCTACATGTAAATGTACAGCTGTGTTCATTACCATAAAAATTACCACAAGATCCCTCAGTGCTAAACACTGAACAGTTTATGGATTGTTTCTACATGTAAATGTAGAGCTGTGTTCATTACCATAAACATTACCACAAGATCCCTCAGTGCTAAAAACACTGAACAGTTTATGGTTTGTTTCTCCATGTAAATGTACAGCTGTGTTCATTACCATAGAGTCACCCCAGCTGCAGCACTAAACACTAACCCAGCAGTGGGGAACCAACAACTCACCACTGGGAGTACAAGTTTTACTGGGGAGAGATAAATGTGTTTTATGCAATGTCATTATTTATGACACTGGGGAGGGGAAAAATCCACCACCACACCATCTTCTGTAAACTTCTGACAAAAGCAACAAGAGGGTTGGATGGGATGAGAAAAGCAGGAATGCACACGTCATGTGTCCAACAACTGAATAGACAATTATGTAACGAAGACAACAACAACATTTATGATACCGTTATTTCTTTATCCATCATTGCCATTTCTTTATATTATTTTCACAGTGTAATTTTCACTGACCTTAGGTCTTAGACTCAGGTCTTAGACACTATCACTGTCCACTTACAGTAAAACCTGAGACTGATTGCCATTTTATTGAAAATGATTAGTGATTAACGGTCTCGAAATAACACACGATACAATTATTGTTCTCTATATGTCACCTGCACACAAACAAAGGCACCTAGTCCATAATTAATGTATGCTGCACTAGCTGCTATATAAGGTACACATTCCCTCACTTTATACATCACACATTGCAGCACCTGACTGTGGTTACATTTGTAGTACCCTTGGGCAGGGTGGAATAATGATTTGTGAAATAAAGCAAAATAATCTACAAAATATTGCATAATCTTTTTTGAATACGGACATGATTACGGGCACACACACCAGGAATTTGATACTATTTTGCTCATTTACACCTGCACATAAAAGTGCCTCAGAAGTCTAAAATACCTGTGTTTGTACATGTAGCATTCTTCATAGCTCCAGTTTTTGCTTTTTAATTTATGATCATTAGAACATCTTTATTAATATTAGGGCCCAGAATAGTAGATCAATTGATGAAGTAATTCATAAGTTAACAGAAACCAACAGCGAAACCAATAAATAGAAAAAAAGATGAATATTAAGTGAACAGAATTTATGATGCTTCGATACAGCCATGCCATATGACTCCGCTTTGACTGTAACGTTAGCCACTCACAAATCCCAGCTCTGCGCAATCCCAGCTCATTACTTATTCATACATGCTAAAAACAGCAGTCAGGGTCTCGGATTGAAGGGGAACAATAGAAAAGGCAGAGTTGTGATTACGGATAGTGTTTTCTTAGAGAGACGTTAAAAACATATTATTCAGGATGAGACATGCAACAGCAGGCCTCATATGTTATACAGTACTTTGAAACTAGACATTTCATGTAGAATTGAGACAATAAAGCAATTTCTCGACAAGCGTGTGCATGTGTATGATGATTTATAGTCTCATGACTGGTGTAACGTTATTTATTACTGTCACAGAAAACTATCCTCTGTATAGACAGCTCCCCCAGAGGGTATCCATGGAGTCTCCCTGGAGACCCTTGTTGCCATGACAACACAGAATGTCACCCAGGGGACGGACATTGCCATGGCAACACAGCTGCCATTCATTCCACCAGACAAGCTGAATCGTTCGTCATCACTTCCGAACATGCGAAAAAACATGACAGGCCACTTTCTGCAATTTGTTAATAAAACATACACTGTCTGGGTATCTATCAGTATTTATTCATTAATTTCACTATTTCTCTTCAGTCTTCTGGAAATTCAATTCTGGTTGAAAATTTGACTTGAATAGGATAAAATGCATAATTTTTCCCCAAGCAAAGCTAATCTTATCTGCTTTTTTGTATATCAGATTGAACGAACATCTCAAAATAATTTGCCATTTTAATGCAAGGCAATGTGTGTTATACTTTATCCTGCCAAAAGTACAACTTAATTTTAGTTTATAAATAGAAAAAAAGCTGCCTGCCTGCAACATTTTATAGCATCATGATCAAAACCAACAGAAAATGTTTTGTATTTTTGTACTGCTTGGATAGGCAGAGATTATACAAACAGATCTAGAGGCCATCTTTATCACTGCATTTCAGCCCTCCCTTTTTTTATACCTGATCACTTTTCAAAAGCAATTATATTTCCTAATGCCAAAGTAATTATGAGTAAATGACATATTTTCTATTGTAAATGCATGAAGACTAAGTTATACACATTTTCCATTGTTATTGTACCCAGACTATGCATGTATAATGACTGATAAAGGCTCATTAGCATACAGATGGAGTCAGGTGCACCTCTGGGCGGCCATGTTTTTCCTGAAGGTCGGGAAGGTCAGACATAATAATAGACACCAATAAGTGGTTCATAATTGCTGCTTTATTAGAACGAACCCTGCAGCTGAGCTGACGGGGATTAGGGACAGATGGGAGATAAGCTGATCTCTGCGCAAATGATAAACTGATACTGACAAAAAATGTGTGTGTAACGTTAACCAAGGAGCTTTTATCTTTGATAAAGGCTCCTTAATTGGTGTGACGTTACTACCAGAAAGCTCCTTGGTGTGACGTTACTACCAGAAAGCTCCTTGGTGTGACGTTACTACCAGAAAGCTCCTTGGTGTGACGTTTACTACCACCAAATGCACTTTGTTAGTTCAATATTTATGCTCAGTGTTCTCATTGGGATACATGTTCACTGTGATCTTTTCAAGTAGTGTACATGTTGTAGGTTTATCCTCAATTGTTGGAAATTGTTTATCCTCAATTGTTAAAAACATTTTCGTAAGAACAGAGACACAGAACTTACTTGTTAGAATTGTAACATCCATTGGCATAATACCGGTCGGTTTACTGCAATTTCTCAAGCAATGCTAATTTGGCAAATGATCAACGCATCATTTTCTCCAGTTACATGTTGCTGTTACAGCTTACCTTTGCCACTTCTTCTGTGTACATTATTTTGTCTCTCTGGTCCTGCTAAAAACATAATATCGTAATTGGAACACACCGCAGAATTGCACGGAGAACGGGCGCGTGGTTGGAAGGGGGTGCACTATACCGGCCGAACGAAACACGGCACAATTAACTACCGCTATGTATCTTTATACATCCTCTGTTGTTCCTTTCTTTCCTGTTAGTAGTTGCACAAAACAAAAATCTGCATGAGCATACAAAAAGTCATGAGAAAATGGGCGTATACTGACAAGAAGTTTCATTTAATTTTGGTCCGTCACAACCGCTATGACGTAAAACTTTACTGCTGGCCGTAGCATTAAAAATGGCGGGAAAATGGCGGCGTACGTTCAATTTGACCCATTCAGCCGTAGATCCGGGCGATAATGCAACGGTTCCTCACACTTTTACACGAGTTGTAGGTCACCAAAAGAAATTCAAGATTGCTGTTGAATCATGCTCGTCTTGTGCCGTGAGCACATGTGATTATTATCTACAAATCTGGCGATGAACGTGACAGTGTGTTTGTCCCACGACGAGCTCGCCTGCCCCGAAAATGACCTGAAAACTTTTGGCCTTGTTGTCTTCGAATGCATTGTTATCAATGCTTTGTAAATTATGTATTGGACACCTAGATGTCTGAAGTGTGCATACCTCAGAAATAACTATTGTTGCATGTGTAGATCTCTTTAAGTTCCACTATTTTTAATCGACCGGTATAAGGCTTATGACCGGTATTATGCCAATGCATGTTACACAGTCAAAAGTTAGAATTATGCAGTTCAGAGTAGATAATACACGTGTCTTAAATTGTCTCTTCACAGCTGTTTCCAATGGATATCAGACAATATTAGACTGGACAGCTGAATGTGATGAGTTTGTAACGTTACATGTTTAATTGTTCATCATGCCGGGATGTGGTTTGTACATGTTTAATTGGTCATTACCCAAGGATGGATGAGAGTCCTGATTCCCAGTCCTGCTGAGATGAAGGCTGAAGCTACTCAGACTTGCAGAAACCACCATTAATCTGGCAGGCAGTCCTGACAGTTATCTGTCTCAGGGGAATCTAATTACCAACTGGGGATAATCAACTACCATGGAAGTAATTCAGGCAACATTGTAACATTAACATTATGTGTTGTTTTTTTTTTTTTGCTTTGCCTGGTCACCTGACCATTTCTTCTGCAAAACCTCGCGGTTTGCTGATCCAAACCCAGAGTCAGATCATATCTTAGCAGAGGTAACGTTAACTGACTAACAGTTAGGTAGATAAATTCTACTTAATGAAAATGAAAATTGAATTCATCAAAAATATATCACATCAGAAAACTGCTTAACGTCACAGTTTATTACAAAACACTGAGTCTCTTAAAAATATAAAAATTTGGAAATCATTTATATTAGAAAATTCTGGTAGTTATGCGTATCCTAGTTGATAACCTAAAATCACCGCAGTCTGTTTTATTTACATGGGCCTGTATATGTAGGAATTGTCCCTAAAGACCTGAATCAGTTTGAATTGTATCAATCCTAACGACAGTTTTTGTGATGCAGTACACAGAATATTTAAGGCCTGCATAGCATCAGGTTTCATCACTTATAATTGAGTTGAAAGATAATTTCATCCACCACAGAAAATACTCCTTCGTTAGTTGATTACCTGCCACCAGAAAACACTTCATCGTTAGTAAATTAAGGCCAGTGTTTCTGACGGGGTACCTGAAGCAGGGCATGCTGGGATGGTGCCGGGGTGTCTGGTGTTGACGGTCTGTTTTACTCCCACTCTCATATTCTATTATAACGAGGGCTGTCTACAGGACCCGGCCCTCCGATCTGGGATGGAAATAATTGCTTTGCTGGAATGGAGAAAAATTTCACCCCGTCCGTCTGAACTGCAAAGAATCTGAACTTCATGACATGAAAATGATGGAGATGTATCTTCATAAGCTTAAAATGACAGATCTAAGACCAACAGCAACAATTATAACTGGCTGCAAAAAAATATGTTCAGGACGGGGGGGGAGAAATTCAGCTATAAAATCACTCATTATTGCGTAAGTGTGTCACAAGAAAGAAAAAATGAAGCCTGGAACAAGATCACAACTGGCTACCATCACACGCTATACACGCTATGGACATCATGACACTGAAGTGTGCCGTTCCAACTTAGAAGAGCCCTCTGGCAGATACGTGCTGCAGTGCAGGCACCACTGCTGCCGTAAATCGTGGAGTAAACCGGAGCTTAGATGGATGAGGGGGAGGCAGAAGCAATCATGGCCGATACATAATAGATGCAGAACCCGCCGTGGCAAGTCAGGCATGAATGACAAGGTCACGGCAAACAACAAGGTCATGCAACGCCCTTCACAACACAATATGGTGGACATGTAGTGTAGTATTTAATAACATGTAATATTTAGCTCAATAATAACTGTCCACCCCCGTGTCAGGGATCCCAGCAGCAGTATAATCTAACCATGGATAGTGAGTGAGTGAGTGTCTCTTATTGCTGACAACATTTTTCTTAGCACAATGATTCTAGAAAAAAAAATGTTCTGCAAAGATACATTACATTTCAGTTACATTGAGGAACACTGAAAAATGCATGTACCTGGGGAACAGATGACCTGGTTACTAGGACAACCGATGACCTGGTTACTAGGACAACCGATGACCTGGTTACTACGACAACCGATGACCTGGTTACTAGGACAACCGATGACCCGGTTACTAGGACAACCGATGACCTGGTTACCACATACGATTGATTTGAGCCAGCGGGGCACCCCAGAATCTGCATAATAGGAACACACAGGTCAGCAGGCCAGTAGAACGCTTCCACTGAGACAAACGCTCATCAGACTCTAATGTACAACTCCAAAGCCCAGGCAGAAGATCTGATAAACCAGGCCAGTAGAACATTTCTGCTGAGACAAACCATCAGCAGGCTATGGAGAGGATTCTATCTAACACACGCTATCCCAAACCTCGGCAGAACACTGTCCAGGCCAATAGAGCACCTCCAGTGAGACAAACATTAGACTCTGTGCAGGCCCCTATCTAACATGACACACAACCCTAAACCCCAGGTGGAACACACCAGTTATAAACCAGGCCAGTAGAACACTTCCGCCGAGACAAACCATCACCAGACTCATCAGAGGCTGCCATTTAATGCGCACTATCCCAAAGCTTGGGAAGAACGCATAATTATATAAAACACGTCAGACTAGGCCAGTGGAACACTTCCATTTAATAGACAAACCCTCATCTGAAGGTTCAGAATAATGTTAAACCCAAACCCTGGGCAAAACACACACAGATATAAAACTATATCATGATCAGGCCAGGCCAGGCCAGTAAGACACTTCTTCTGAGACAAAAGCTCATCATACATTCTGTAAGGGCCAAAATATCTAAAGCTAACCAAACCCTGCTGGGAAAAAAAGATATATATATATATATATATATATATATATATATATATATATATATATATATAAATATATCAACAATGAATGTTGAAATGCTCGCAGTGGTGTTATTTTTCATGATGAACTTATTCACTGCAAATTCAAAACACTGCATTTACAATGTGTAATTACAGTAACAAAATTGTAAAAACCTTATTTTTCCTTCTACCACAAAATCAAGTCTCCATGAAAACAAAGTTGGAGCTTTGGCAGTGAAACATCACTCATCCTTCAGCTAACAGAGGCTCCTGGATTTAACCAGCAGGGATACGGGCTTGGGGATTAAACAGTGTTGGGCTGAGGATTTGGTGGAGCGTGTACAGTAAGTTATACACACTAAAACATTACCCCTCGTCACAGAGGCCCAGGATGGGGGGAAACTACCAAGTATTATCATTATATAATTATTGACCGGGTCTTTCTCAGGGCTCAGTCTCCTGCTTCAACTACTTTCTGTCCCACTCATTTGGGAGCCCGTGTTGTTAGTTTTTATTGTTAAATCTGATGTTTTAAGCTTAAGAAACTAGTATTTTCATAACTTTAGTGAATGTACTTCAGAATCAGACTGTCTGTCACAACCAGCAAATTTTTGTCCTTTATAGAAAGAGGTTCCCAGTTTCTACCCTGATGTGGGTACCTCTGACTACCCCCTGCTATGCTCTTATTATCCTTGAGTCCCAAATTGCAATCTGACAGTGTTGTTCACATTAGTCTGCAGTTTACTCACACAATGCAGTCCGACTGAAAAACACTTCAAGAACACTTTCGCTTTCACCTGGCACCTGTCCCAGCTGGACTCACCTGGCATCCTGGCCACCTGCAGACAGGTGTACAGTTCCTCGTACAGATCCTCCGGCTCCAGGTGTTCCAGTGTCCTGACAGGTGCAGCAGATGTCTTGCCAGGTGCAGCCGATGTCTCGACAGGTGCCACTGATGTCTCGGCAGGTGCAGTCGACATCTTGCCCAAACCCTCCAGGTGCTGTGTAGGTGCTGCACAGGTGTGTGGAGGTTCTCCCATGTTTGTGGAGTCTCCATCCCTCTCCAGATCTCGTTCCTCCCCATGGTCTCTGCTGTCTCCCTGCTGTCCTTTACTTGTACGCCCTCTATGTTTGATGTCTGTTTTCTCCCTCACATCTGTACAGTCACCACTGGGTGGAGTTTCTGAACTGCTATTCTCAACGCTAGCCTGACTCATTCTGTTCTTTTGTGCTGTATCCTGAGTAGGAGGGGGTGAAGTCAAGTCCAGACTGGAGGGGGGTACATCAGAGGGGGGTGCATCAGAGGGGGGTGCATCAGAGGGGGGTGCATCAGAGGGGGGCGCACCTGACCCCCCTTCAGGAGTCACCGTTACTTCTGCCATCTGCCTAGCTCACCATCAGTTGGTTTGCTGAATGAGGGGCCCAGAAGAACACAGCAAGAGAAACAGAAAAGAAGAAAAAAAAGATTTAACAACATTTAGACGTGATTACTGAAATCTAGGTCAGGTCATGCTGCACTAACAAGTAGCACAAAAACAAAACAAAAAATCAAAACTGGGCTGACGTCAGAGTTAGCCACAGGAAAGTGTTTGTTTCTGACAGAGTATGGGAATGTCACATGTCACATGTCATGTGTCACCGAGGTATGACAAGTGATGTCACCTGAGCATGCCGGCTTGTGTCCCGTCACCTGGGCTCACCTGGATAGAAAGGTGTCACCTTTACCTGGGCACAACTGGAAGCAGGTGAGTACAGACAGGTGTGTTCGCACAGGTAGGCCAAGGTTCAGCTGCCAGGTGAGAGTGAAGAAACTTTCACTTTTATCCAGGTGAGACAAGTTTGTACAGGACTCAGCGGAGAGGCTCCATGTTGGTCCTGTTGTCTTCATGTCATCAGGTAATGTCTGCTGGGTGTTCCCAAACTCACCTGGTCGGGCTGGTTGGGCAGGTCTGACACAAAGGAGCGGTTCACATCACACTTTACACCTTATCAGTGATACATGTACATATAACATGACGTCTGCTGGGTGTTCCCCAAAACCACTGGTCTGGCGGGTTTACTACAGTACTGTGGTTGACATCACCTTTACAGTCACATTAGTAATACATAAATACATGACATCTACTGGGTGTTACTCAGAACCACTGGTCAGACTGGTTGGGCGGGTTTTACACAATGAAGCTGTTCACAGCTCAAATGGTATCTGACCCCAAAACAGATCAATGTATCTTGATAAGTGGTTTTTGATTGTGATTCGATGACTTGGTTTGGCATACGACAGTTACTGTAGTTTTCGCCAGTTACTTATTTTTTTTGTATAAAAGTATGATTTCATTTCAATTTCTGTATCTATGTTTAATCTTAAAGTTTGTTACGTTATTTTATGTACCATTGTGGTTACCATTGTTTCCTGGCACCCTTGGAAAATTTGCTGATCGAAGAGGCCACCCAGTCATTTTTATCATTGAATAAACAAACAGTATTGGGCAGGATTAACACAATGGTGCAGTTCACATCAATACGCGACAATCCAATCTCGTTGGGAGGTCTCGCGAGACTGTAATCTGGCCGCGCGCGCGCGTGATTTGACAGTCGGACGGTAACAGCCTTCAGCAGCCCAGCGGCTAACAATGGCTTCTCCCAGCATCGACTCGATCGAGTCAACTTCAGAGATTCGTTGTGCTTTTATTTGGCAACATCCGCCGGTAAATCGGCATGCCACGAGCAGATGATATTGCTGTGAACCTATGGACTCGATATTGTGCTGTAAATTTGCAAATTTCTGGTCATTTTCACAATTTTTGACGGGCGGTTTATGCTTGCTTGTCGTGAGAAAAACGTGCATATAGGCGCGTCGCCTTACTTGTAGTTACTCGGATAAGTTTGGCTCAAGCCGTAAAAATATCCCACAAAAGCTTACAAGTACCATCATTGGATCCTTGTAGATCCAAACTCGTAAGACTTTCGGCGATTTTGACCGTAAATTAGTCGATGGCAACATATCGACTTTGGGAGTTTACGCGTACGTGAGTTGGGGAGGGGGGCGTGTTTCCGTGTTCGTTTTGATCAAGACGGGGTCACTTTTCCGACTATGTCTATGATTTCAGTTTTCGCCGGATGAAACTCCACAAAAACGTGAACATATCGATTTAGGGTCCTTCTGAGCAGAAATCTAGCATGGTCTCGGCGGCTTTGTGGGCGACTTTTTATTGGTTAACTTCATACGTGATGAGTGGGTGTGTCTGCAAATGTATAACGTTTGGCATTTGCTGTTCTTTTTCAGATCAACGCGTCGCGATCGAAATTCACATCGTCAGGGAAATACTGCAAATCATATGGATGCAATAGCCGTATTTCATGTTTTATAAAAGATGTCTTAACATATGTTCTTACTCGATCTCGTAGAGCTTTGCAACTCATGCTTTTGAGAAATGATAATTACATGTATATATCATTAGTGTTTTTTCCAAATGATAGACAAGTTCTCACAGCATTTACAGTATTGACGAAAATAAGCATCCGATAAGTAATACTTTTGGGAAATGGTAATGTTTCATACACATAATCATTCAAATGTACATTGTATTAAAATGTGAACTTTCAACATCTCTGACTGTTTTTGTGTGGCATAATTTTTGCAACAAATGAGACATCGTCCTACTCAGACCTAAGACAGGTAAGCCGTAAGGTGTTCACTTCCCTGTGCTATACATAGTAGTCCACTGTATTCTGCCGATGCAGTGGTCTGGACACTCTGCATCAACAATCAGTCTTTCTTCATACATACCATAGAGTTTCTTACCTCCTTTGGCTCTTTGAGTGAACAGCTACGGTAGTATGGCTGTTTTGTGAAAGTGGTCAAGCTTTGGGATATTCTTCTTCTGCCATTCTGAGTCTACTTTAATTCGTTCGCAGAATAAATTATCCCTGCCAAAGTAGACAACGAAGTCCGCCCAATTTAAGTTACTGCAATAGACATTCCCTTGCACTTGGTGGTGGTACCTGTGTGACGTCTTGAGTGCTGCACTGCTGTCTACCTTTGATAAGAAAAATGTCTTATTCTGGACTGCCTATTTTAGCGTGAGTCCTTCCTTTGAATGGGGACACAATGAATACACGAATGCGTTATTGGAAATAGCTGGGCAGGTTTAAGATAATGGTGTGGTTCACATCTCTAGGCTGATGTTTCAAAACTTTCACTAGAAAACTACAGATCTCCACTCAGGGCTGGTATCAAATGTGTCACAAGAAAATTAAGCATACTTGGGATGATTAAGGGTGCCCAGGTTTCTTAATTCCTACAAACAATTTGCTGCATTCTATCCAAACAAGACTGACTGGTTTTCAGGCACTTTGACTGAAAGCCAAATTGACAAAGGATAAACAAGAATATTTGAGATGTTGCATGATTGTAATGATAACAATGAAAATCAATAGTTATCATATCATAGGCCAGGTCCTAAAATAGTGTCAGTAAATCAAAATATGCCTTTTATATGGCAAAGAAATAATCTAAGAACTAAGAACTAAGGCAACAGCAATGCAGTTTTATAAACAAACATGTCACAACAGGGTTGGACAAGTTTTCTAAAATCCACTTGTCCTATCGGGCAAGCACATAAAAACCAAGTCCTTACTTGCCCGAACCAATTCTTCACTTGCCCAAAATTCAAATGTCACTGTTACTAGTATATGCATTTTCACTTCAAGCAAGGGAATTTTCTGTTGACCATTGCTTTATGTCATGACAGTAAAGAATAACAATTATATAAAAATGCACTCAATCAATGGAAAAAATCTTACTTGTCCGATCGGGCAAGTGGGGTAGGTCATGCACTTGCCCGAACAGCACTTTCACTAGTCCTGGATAATAGGGCTAGTGGACTTGTCCAACCCTGCACAAGAAGCTAGTATTACTGTAACAATAATAAGGTTATGAAATTGATATCTTGAGTACCTTTAGCTACAGCATAACTCCCATATCATGCAGACAGTGTTGATGACAACTACAGACTGTTCCTGACTCTCAGCAGAACAAGACAACAGTCTGACCCTCTGGCCTGGAGTCGGCCTCCTGGGCAAATACATCCGGCTAAAGATAGGTCTGCATCACGGAGAGCAAACACATGTACATGTACACACAGGTCTCCCACCTCACACAACTCTGCACTGCTTTAACCTACCAACCTACACAGGAGAGCACACTTAATACATCCGGCTAAAGATAGGTCTGAGCATCACAGAGAGCAAACACATGTACATGCACACACAGGTCTCCCACAACTCCAAACTACCAACTCACACACCAACTAAAGATATAGGCCGGCATCATGGAGAGCAAATAGAGGATCTCCCAAACTACCAACCTACACACCTCTCTGAACCTACACAACAGCTAACGATAGGCCTGACCAGAAGGCAGCAAACACAGGACTGCCTAAACTACCGACCTACACACCTCTCAACTACCGACCCACACAACAACTAAAGATAGGCCTGAGCATCATGGAGAGCAAATACTGGGGCTGGTCTCAACCTCACACAACTCAGTATAGTGCTAACGTACCAACCTACACAACAGCTAAAGATAGGCTGGCATCACAGAGAGCAAACACAGGCCTTTGCACAAACCCCAACTTCTAACCTAATCATCATTCAAGTACTAACTCTCAACTCCCACATCAGTTCATCACCAGACATTGCTGACAAATTTATAATCATTTCATTATTTCTGGGACAGCGATTGAGCATCTCTTCTTCCTGATCCCCTGAAACGAGTATGATGTTGCAGGTTCAAGAACTCTGCACATCTGTGCTCAAAGCTACAACAGCTTGGCTCGGGTCAACTCCAGGGTCAAGTACCAGCATTACCATAATGTGTACTGTCCTGCATGGCCGTCAAAATCTGCCATCTGAAAAATCAGGTACCACACATAATAGACTCCCCTCCTGGTTACAATGGACCCCCCCCCCCTAGCCTATAATAGAATCACCCCATTAAAATGAAGTTTCCCTACTGCTATTATGGACTCCCACATTATAATGGACTGCCCCCCATTATAATGGACTCCCCCATTATAATGGACTGCCCCCAATTATAATGGACTCCCCCCCATTATAATGGACTGCCCCTCCTGCTATAATGGACTCCCCCCGTTATAATGGACTCCCCCCATTATAATGGACTCCCCCTCCTGCTATAATGGACCCCCCTATTATAATGGACTGCCCCTCCATGTAATGATTCTGGCACCAGGGAAAGTGTCGGCAGATTTCGCGCTCCGCCGCCCAACCCGACAGTTTCTATTGTAAGTCGATAAACGGTGAACAAAGGAACATGTGACGGGGAAACAGGAGCCTGGGGAGCCAGCGGGACACAGATGTACCGGTAACGATAAAAATGGGGGAAAAGGGACACAAGTGTACCCCCAGTACCTGCACCGATAAAAATGGGGAAAAAGGACCAAAAAATGCAGCAAAAATGATGGAAAGGGTTAGTAAGAACTTTAGCTGACGTTAGAGTTTGTACTATAGGAGATTAGGAGTTTATGCTCTGAAAGCTGTTTATTGTGTCAAATGACCAACTTCTGTAACTGACATGGATCGATTAACAACAATCAAATAATAAGTTTGCACCAACCCAATAAACAGTCACTATGATAAGACCTGTGTCACATTGATCCTATAATAGCTGTATAAGCCCTGCACCAGGCAAACAGGACACGAACCTACAGCACAGAAAAATTTTAACAGAATGGCTTAAAAACCCACCAGTAATAATTAACAAGGATTGATACTATAGATATTAGCTGCACCATAATGGAATCCGCTTACATCTCAGCTTTTCACCCAATGGAATGTAACCTTAAGCTACATTCAGCAGGGATGGTTGACTTTTCCAAATTCGGAGTCTATGTCTTCAAGCTGTAAATTTCAATTAGATGAAACTTTAAATTAAACTATGTATATTGGTATGACTTCATCTATAGTCTACACTAATATTTTGACTCGTCAAATCAAGCTGCAAGCCCTGTTGTTAAACTCTGCATGAGAAGTTTGTGCCCAGCAGTACCCAGAAAAGTTCACACGGCTTAGGAGCGTGAGATTCCAGGTATTCAGGACAGGTGCGCCAAGCGTGTCTCCTTCGGTTCAGGTAACCACCAGGTGTGTTCCTTAACGTTACCTGCAGGTAACTCAGGTGTGTTTCCAAAGGTGTTCCCACAGGTATAGGAATGACTGTCGCCCTTTATAGGGGGCAAGTCTCCAGGGTTTTAACAATTCCTGCTTACCAAATAACGTTATATCCTGTCAACCAAACAAACAGCTTTTTTCACTGTGTAGAAATAATTTTATTTGTTGGTACAGAAACAAACAGGACTCCAGATATCCACCTGCAACCTGCAAACTGTGGGAAAATGCTAACAACTTGCAACATGTCAAGCTGAAAGAACACTAAGGCTCAATATTCACAAAACACAAATTAGGCATTTTGAGTCCTTAAATCATTGTGGGCATGGGAAGGATTTGATTAGCAGTATAAGTGTTGTTGCAATTATTCCAACTCAGAGTTATATCAGACACATCCTGGCAATTATAAGCATTTTTTGACATAAAGTTCTTTGAACTTCTGAAAAGAACTAGAAAGCAACAAAAGATGCGAAAACAGACTGGAATGTCTCAGGACTTGTCACAAATTCAGTTTGACGGAATTGTGAGCATCGGAGCATGACTGTCCTGAAGTGTTGACAAAACCGAACAAGTGCCCTCCTGAACCTGCCGTGGGGAATGGTCAGAAACTGAGGGGAGGGGTATCAGGACTGACAAAAGTTAAGTCTCAGGTATTTCCACACAGAAGACAGTTAGATGCCTCAGTCTATAGAACCACTGAATCTGTAGAAGTCCATACAGAAGTATCTAGAGTTCAGGCAGAAGGCAAACCGTGTCACTAGTGGAGGAATGACTATTGCCTAGGTCCTTGTCAGTTCACGACTAACCTATTTACCTTCACAACAGAAATCAATTTGTTTCCACACAAACCGTGTCACAAGTGGAGGAATGACTTATTGAGTCCTTGTCAGTTCACTCCAGATCATGACCAACCTGTTTAACTACACGTACAACAGAAGTCACACTTGTTTCCACACAAAATTAACGATAAATAGCAACAGTACTATAATTATAATGGCTATGTGTGAACAATGATGGCAGGTGCCATGACTTCACACACAAGGCAATACGGAGTTTGGACAGTGTCACAAAACAAACTGTCTCAACTAAACAGGAGTGACGTCATAAGTTGCAGTTTCACCCTCAGCATAACCAAATTCCTTCTGCTCCACTTAAAACGGAATCACACACATGGCGACCGGATTGAACCTTTAAGTATTCACTTCAAACAAACCCAAAAATCACCGCCAGATCCAACACAAACGAAAGATCACAAATCACAGCAGGGTTTGCTAAGTAAACAGCACGTCAGGTGTAACTGTAACCGTGAAAGGTACGTACGGTTCTCTGCATCGCGGTCAAGTTTCTCGCACGACTTGAGCAGGGAGAAAAAAGCGACCATTTCCGTCTCGTCGATGTGACCCCCGACGCAGGCCCGTGGACTGTCCATGGTGGCCGGGCTGGCCTGTTCCGGCCCGTCCATAGCGTGGGAGTAACTTCACAACTGGGGCCGCCTCAGCGGGCCAGAAACATGCCGCTCACTTCCAGCTGATGTCAGATGGGCCGTGCCATTACCCCAGCAGGGGGGTGGCTGAACTTGTGTGGTGCCAGCTGCCCCCTCCCAGGACTGGTGGGCCGGTCCCCCGTGACCTGTGCCCTATTGTTCTAGCGGAGACATGTGTGTGTGGAGAGGGGTGTGAGATAATGACAACCCTTCTGTTGTAGTTGGACTGTTGTAGGGGCCATGTGAGCAGGGGCTAAACAAACAGGGAGCAGATTTGTTTGCACAGGATTTACACAGGCGGGACTAAGGCATGGCATAGAGGACAATGTACTGGGCCGGTATCAGGTATATCATTAACATACAGGATATTGTATAGAACAAGTATAGCATAACATACAGGTTAATGTACTGGGCTGGTTTGGTGTATCATTAACAGAACAACTTACAGAAAATCTTTATTGACACGACAGAAAGTACAGAAATAAAACATAGAGGATAATGTACTGGGCTGGTACTGTATTTCATTTACATACAGGATATTGTACAGGCTAGAGCAAGTATAACATAACATACAGGATAATGTACTTGACTGGTATGGTGTATCATTTAAACGTATAGCATTAACACAAAGGGCACAACAATTAACATACAGGATATTGTACAGGGCAAGTATAACATAACAGGTCTTTGTTTGCAGAGGACTTATATGTACCAGATCTACTACATAACATTGTGAACTATGTACATTGTAATAGTGTAATGTTGTGCAGGGCCAGCATAGCACACAGGGCAAGGCAGCGCACTGTGTTCCATCCACAGCATGATTACCTGTGGAGACTGTACTGTCACTGTGCTGTACCTCTGCTGTCCCTGTGCTGTCCCTGAGCTATCCCTGAGCTGTCCCTGCGCTGTCCCTGAGCTGTCCCTGTGCTGTCCTTGTGCTGCCCTTGTGCTGTACCTGTGCTGCCCTTGTGCTGTTCTGTGTACATGTGACATTGCTGTGTCTTACATAGAACTGGTAATTGTGAGCTGTGTAGTTTTCTGCTGCCCCTTTCTGGTGTATGTGGAAAATGCACATCCTCACTCACCAGCTAATGTTTCTATATTCACTCCAACAAAAACTCTTTCCCCCAGACTCTGTTCTCTGACAACCAACAAATTGAATTGTAGCCAACTTATCTTGAATGTGAATTTGGCGGCACCAATCTGTACTAATTACGACCTCAGGTTATAAACCTTAACGTTACTTCAAAACTCCATCCGATTAAATGCAGAAAAGTAACGATGACTCACTTGTCTTCAGACAGGTGTTTCCATTTTTCAGTTGCAGTAACCTAAGACCTAAGACCTAATGAAAATTGCCAAGGGCCCCAAAATGACATTAATTCTAAAACACTGCTAAATCCCAGACTTCTTCCTCAGAGTCTGTTTCCGTGTTTGGGAATTGACGAGTGTCCCGGGACGACAGTAATTCTAAAGCACGGCTAAATCCCCCAGCTGATATGGACAGACCTGAGACTGCGGAGATAAATCTGGACGTCTGTCGTGACGCACAAAAGGCGGCGGATGTGTGGTATCGGCGCGGAGCATCGCGATAACGGGAGGGGAGATTGTGATCGCACAGCCCTACAATTATCCCACAAAGGAGCGCAGCTTCCCGGGGAGAGGGAGACAGATGCAGCCGGGACCCACTGGGGACACAAGACTGGAACACAGGGGTGGGGAGGGGGGCAAAATTCTAGACTTACAAGACCCTTTTTAAGCCACAGCAAGTAATTCTTATGGATGACATCAGTGCATTGATTAATGTCAAATTTTGCCTGATTTTGGAAAATGCAAATGAATTCTTTTCACATTCAAAGCAGCATCAGTGATGTTAGATACACTTCAGACATCAAAGTGTTTAGGACAATCTTGAGAATTAAGGCCTCAACAACAATTCTTTAATGTGATGGCATTACGAGCCTTGATGTTACAGAAAGAATGGACATGGCCTTGAAGATTCTATGCAGCTTTGGTAACAGCTGGAATGACATTGACATCATGTGCACCTGCTAATGACTTCCAAGGTCACAGCTGACATGTACAGAGCCTTTCAAGGTCACAGCTGATGTGTAAAGAATCTACCAAGGTCACAACTGACACAGAACATTACAAAGCCTTCCAAGGTCACTACAGATATGAATGAAATCACATGGTATTTCTTCAGCCAATCATTCACATGGCATTTCTCTAGCCAATCACATGATATTTCCCTAGCCAATCAGAAGGCATTTCTCTAGCCAATTACGAGGTATTTCTCTAGCCAATCACATGGTATTTCTCTAGCCAATCACAAGGTATTTCTCTAGCCAATCACATGGCATTTAGCAGTAAACACAGCTAAACACCGCAGGACACATAGCAAGGCTACAAGACAACAGGTGGACGCTTCGGGTCACGGAGTAGACTCCCAGAGAATGAAGGAGACGCAGAGGGAGGCCATGCACCAGGTGGAGAGACAACCTGCAGAAACACCTAGGTCCCACCTGGCCACAGACTGCAAGATGAAGAAGAGTCTGTAGTAAGAGAGGGGTCCTCAGAGAGAGACAGTATTTCTCTAGCCAGTCATATTCCCCATTGCCCATATAAGGGCATGTGAGGATGTACCCAGCCAGGCTGCATGGCTGAGTTGCTGTGCGGCGGCTGTTTGACAGCTGACTGATGCAGACACAGATGCAGGAACATGCAGATCAATAGAACAGCACAGCTGCGACCAGCTCACAGGCACCTCTGCCAGACATACATGTGTGTTTGTGCTGGGTGAAGTCCCTGTTTCTGAAGGTCAGGCTGTCCCTGTTGATGAAGGTCAAGCTGTCCTTTGTGCTGAAGGTCAGGCTGTCCTTTGTGCTGAAGGTCAGGCTGTCCCTGGTGCTGAAGGTCAGACTGTCCTTGGTGCTGAAGGTCAGGCTGTCCTTGGTGCTGAAGGTCAGACTGTCCTTGGTGCTGAAGGTCAGACTGTCCTTGGTGCTGAAGGTCAGGCTGTCCTTGGTGCTGAGTTTCTGGCTGTTCTGCAGCTGTTTGTACAGGAACTTGCTGTAGTGCTGCCTGGGTGTTAAGGATACAGCTGAGGACACACCAAGTCATTTACATGCTTCTGGGACTGAAGTTTATAAGACTTGATTCAGCATATTGTGATCCTGCACTATACAGGACATAGGTCTTATCCTGCTGTTCCACACAAGATGATGTTAGGTTCTAGATCTGCCCACTGTGCTGCACAGGTCATGAGTCATAGGTCATGCCACTGTGCAGTACAGGTCATAGGTCACAGGCCAGTTTGTGCTCAGCTGCACAGGGCAGTTCAGGGTCGTTCCCACGGTTACAGGCCTGGCTGCCATATTGATCCCGTAATTGCCTCCCTACCATAAAGGCCAACTGCCGAGTGTCGGAGGCAATAATCTGCAAATTGCTGTTATCGTGGCCCTAGTTCAGCAGTTTTCTGGGGGAGTTCTGATGTTTATCACATGTACGGCTTCTGGCTGATCAATGTTTCATTTTCTTCTCTCCTAGAAAATCTTTGAAATAACTCAGAACCAAAAAACATCAGATTCTGTACATCTATACTCCAGATTATACCATAAAGCAGGGATATATATATATATATATCCATACCAGCTTCTGTATCTGTACCTGTGCAGCCAGCTTCTGTATCTGTATCTTTATAGCCGGTATAACCGTCCTTCGGCGTAACACACCAGCTTCTGTGTCTGTATCTTCATAGCCGGTATAACCGCCCTTTGGTGTAACACACAAGCTTATACCATAACAGTATAAGTTATAACCACGCCTCAGCATAGCACACCAACTTCTGTATCTTAATTTGTATGGTCGGTATAACCACCTTTTGGCATAGCACACCAACTTCTGTATCCTAATTTGTATAGCCGGTATAACCACCTTTTGGCATAGCACACCAGCTTCTGTATCCTTAAAGCCAGTATAACCGCCCTTCAGTCTTCAGAATAACACACCACCTTAGCAGGCATACGGGATGGCAGCGACTGGTTATATTACACTTGCTGTAAGCATTGTTGTAAGTGTGCTAGTCACTTGTTCAATATCAATCACATTTGTGCAGAAATATATGATCTATGTTGGAAGACTGTGTCCACAGTCACTGTGGATAGTGCTGAACAACCAACACACAACAGTCAGGCTGGGTGCTACTAGTACTACTAGTGATAATGCTACTCTCCAAGCATCTAGGTTAGGCTCTGACTGTTTTTTCATGTTTTTAGTCGTTTTTATCTGGCTTTCTATTTCTTTCTTGATGTCTCACGGCCTAGCAAAAGACATCAAGAAAAAGCACAAAATAGAGAGCCAGATAAAAATGACTAAAAAAACGTGAAAAAACAGCCGGAGCCTAACCTCTGCTTGGAGAGTAGATACTGCATCTAATGGAGCTAGAGTGTGACACTAAGGAAGCAGGGAAAGTGTTCTAGTCACCCATTCATCTTCCGAAGACATCCGAGCACAGAAACACGAGGAACAGACATGACAGACTTGTGGGGCTCAGGTGAAACCCGATACATCCTGACTGTGGCGCGGGAAGGTGTCATATTTCACCATGATTTACACCCAGCTCATTCCTGCATCCATCTGCGGGTATCAATAATGTACGGCAGGAGATTCAGGCCGGGATGCGGCTGTCAGTAACGCAACTTCTGCCGGAATTCTGGGCAACTTCTCAGAATTCTGGCAACTTTTGCAGAAGCCAGAATTCTGTAGGATTGGTCGTGTCCCTTGTGACACCTTATTGGCACCTGCTTATCCTCTACTGCATCTTACATCTTTTCTTCTCTCATCAGCTCATCTGGGCAGTTACTTCAAGAACGTAAAGATTCTCCAGAACTGGACATCTGCTACCTACAGTTGGGTCACTGGGACAGGAAAGAAACGTCCAACTGTGTCTGATGCAGCAACAAGCCTGACGTTTTAACTACTTCTAGGTACAACCAGGCTTGCTGCTGTGTCACTAGGTGGGGAAGGGTCTAAAGTCTGAGTGAAAAGATGTAGAACTGCAAGTTTAAGCACCGGCAGCCCAATCCAGGGCATACTAGTAGGTGATACCATCATCATGTATATATGTAACCATAGGAAGTAGTTCATCCTAAGTCAGTAAAATATAAGCAACAGCAACATTTCCATTACATCTGAGGCAAAGCTGAGAGTTTCCTTCCCCTTTTTCTCTCTACACCACCCCTGCATCCCACACCCCTGCATCCCCCCCCCCCACCTTAGTCAGTAACTCCTGCCTAGCTATGAAAAGCAACCTTCCCAGTTTATTTCAG
>NC_049990.1:233408-235662 GCF_000003815.2 Branchiostoma floridae
AAATCAATAAACAACACGGCGATGCGCGCTGCATACTAACTAAACTCTCAGCATCCGGCACAACAGTGCTCAGCTGTCCGCACACACACCACATACTGCCGCGTCTTGTCGCTAACAAATAACGAAAAACCATACCAAACTGTACCCACCGTTATTTCCCAGTGTTTCTGCCCGGAAACAACAAAAACGGAGGGAAGTCAGGAGGTCCCAGTGATTCAGGTCTGCCGCCATCCACATTTAAAATCCCGTCACCTTTGACCCTGCCGTCCCATAATGCACTGTCTTGAGAAGGCCGTGTTGATTTGATTATATGGATTACGTCATAGACGCGCGCAAGAAAGGTGTCGGCCATAATGTAAATCGTTCAAAGCAGCTGCAAAAAGCAAATAAATCCTATATAATGCAAAAAAGGAAAATATCGGAAAACGAATATCTATGTCCTAAAATGTCAATTCCTACATGTTAAGTCAAAGAAGAAGATGTGACATAGCGAAAATGAGAACCTATTGTTGACCATTGTTCAGGTACCATGCCCAGTGTGTTTAGTAATTTGGTGATCCTACCCGCGGGAGGGCCGAGACCGAGGGTGATGCGGAATGCCCCGTGTTGTATTTTTATTATAATGTCATACCTACACGTTTCACTGCGAAATGCGCCAGAAGTTGAGAACATTTTGTGTCCTTGAACAAAATATGTAACGTTAACAACAACAATCCATTCCAACATCCGACGCACTCAAAATGCGTTCGAATGAATCTATGGAAGCTCGTGTGATGCAAGTCGAAGCCCATGTGATAAGCTAAGTTATCACCCGGTCTGATTTGCATAATCAATACAAACATTGCAAAATCGTTTAATGATAGATGATGGGAATTTGTGTTAGTTGAAGTTTAACCTTCCCTGCATAAATTATGTTTTTTTTTATTCTTGTTTCTCTTTGCAAGTTCTTGCCCGAAGGCTAATTGCAACATGTAACACTTCATAGAAAAAGTATGCTGACAGTCCAAGATAGCAATAGCGACAAGTGGGACAAGTCACTATTCTAATATGGACTGCTGTGAAATGATAATCTAACCTTTATGGCTTTGACTTCGCGTTATGCAGCAAGTTACGTAGCTACTATTGTTTAACTACTTAAGTCGAGAGACTTTTTCTTTGCTGTAGAATCAACTGTTCTTTAGATTCCTTCCCTCCCGACCATTTCCTGGAATCTAGTTACGAAACTTCGACCTGTGAGTATGACTCAGTTGGCAACATCGCAACGCCCGAACCGTTGCAGTAATCCGAAAATCGCTACCGCCAGTTGGGCGCTGTTACTGCCACACAAGGATTAATCTCATCAGCAGAGGTAGACATTGGCGGAAAGTGCATTTTTCTGACCAATGACAGGTCAGGATTCTCCTAATTGACCAATCGCAGACCAGTGATAATTTCTGCACCTGCGTTGGGCACACAGAAGAGCTTTGTCTTGTCATTGAAGGTCGATCGTTCAACCAAGCAAGACCATAACCGTTTCTTCTTCTATATATATATATATATATATATATATATATATATATATATATATATATATATATATATAAAGAAGATATATATATATATATATATACATACATACACATGGCACTTGGCAAAACAAATTACCTCTATTACATACAATATAAATGTTTTTGGAAGACAGTAATAGACAACATAGATTATAGCTTTATTTGTATAATCAATAAGACAATATGAAATAATAAATCTGTTAGCGTGTGTGAATTTGAGTGTTTATGTGTGTGTGTGTGTGCGCGCGTGTGTGTGTGCGCGCGCGCGCGCGCGCGTGTGTGTGTGTGTGTGTGTGTGTGTGTGTGTGTGCGCGCGCGTGTGTGTGTGTGTGCTTTGTTAAGTTAAAGTTATGTTATTGGGTGGGCCGACTACTCACTCTTTGCAGCCAGGGGCTGAAATGCCAGGAACTTACAATAGGCGGGGCTGAATCGCAAGGGTCTGGAGCGAGCTGCCATTCGGCGCCACTCAGGTGACCTCAATACGACTGTCGCAAATGTCTGGAGCGAGCTGCCATTCGGTGCTACTCAGGTGACCTCAATACGACAGTAATTGCCCCAGGTGTGACCAAGCTACTGTAGGTTTTGAACCGCTCACACTGCACCATCGCACGTGTGGCGGTTTCTTTAACGTGCCTGGGGAGTGGCTCTCCTGTGCTTGTGTGTGTGTGAGCGTTTGTGTGAATGTGTGTGTGCTTACGTTTTTGGTT
>NC_049990.1:236688-248343 GCF_000003815.2 Branchiostoma floridae
TGTGTGTGTGTGTGTGTGTGTGTGCACTTGTGTGTATGTGTGTGTGGTTATGTTTGAGTGTATGTTTTTGTGTGTGTGTGCGTGTGATCGTAATAGGCTTGGCACTCTGGATCCACAATTTGGGTTGGAAGAATCTCTACGTCATGATTGAATATATATATATATATATATTGAACGTATAGATAACCTTATTTTGGAAAAACACATAATTCATATATTTAAAACAACGTATTTAATGATAATTATACGCAAGACACAATACTTGAATAGCAGACCAGTAATATTTGCAGAAGCTGCTTCTAAGGTGTAACCTTCATCACCTGTCACGATTGGTACTAAATGAAAGGTTCCTTTAACTGGCGCTTGTATGATTCAAACAAGCTTAAAACATTACAATTACAATTAGCTTTGTATCTGTATCATTCAAGGAAACAGTAATCAGTACGTTGATACGTTGATAAAGTGAAAAAACTGTCCTGGTAACAAACTCCATTTGACAGACATATTTCTATAGAACTATAATAAACATGTAATTAGCACAGCAATCTGCTTTGTTTGTTTCCCTGTTTGTTTGTTTCCCTGTTTCCCTGCATATAGATGTGCAAAAGTTAGGTGTGACGGGTCGTTCAGTGTAATATAACCAGCTGCTGCCGCGCCGCGTGCCTGCGAAGCTGGTGTGTTACGCCGAAGGGCGGTTATACCGGCTATATAGATACAGATACAGATACTGTGTCGTTTGTAGGAATCTGGCGCTAAAACTGAGAACAAAGGTTTGCTTGATATGTTCATTCATGCCAACAAATTACAAATATTTTGTCACACTATCATATTTCTTCGTCTATGGACGACATATTTCTTTTTGGTTTCTCTCCGTGTCTATAGATTATAGCTTTGCTACTGGATTTTCAAACTTTTACTTTCAGTTATCTTTCCCCAAAAGGCCTTCAAACAAACAAGGTGACTAAATTTTCAAAATAGACAAAAATAAACTTTGTAGCAATAATTGTAACGCTAGTGACAAAACATGGTATTACACTCAAGGCTACCTGACTAGTGTCACTTCTACAACTACACTCATGGCTACCTCACTAGTGTCACTTCTACAACTACAGTCATGGCTACCTCACTAGTGTCACTTCTACAACTACAGTCATGGCTACCTCACTAGTGTCACTTCTACAACTACAGTCATGGCTACCTCACTAGTGTCACTTCTACAACTACAGTCATGGCTACCTCACGAGTGTCACTTCTACAACTACAGTCATGGCTACCTCACGAGTGTCACTTCTACAACTACAGTCATGGCTACCTCACGAGTGTCACTTCTACAACTACAGTCATGGCTACCTCACTAGTGTCACTTCTACAACTACAGTCATGGCTACCTCACTAGTGTCATTTCTACAACTACAGTCATGGCTACCTCACGAGTGTCACTTCTACAACTACAGTCATGGCTACCTCACGAGTGTCACTTCTACAACTACAGTCATGGCTACCTCACGAGTGTCACTTCTACAACTACAGTCATGGCTACCTCACTAGTGTCACTTCTACAACTACAGTCATGGCTACCTCACGAGTGTCACTTCTACAACTACAGTCATGGCTACCTCACTAGTGTCACTTCTACAACTACAGTCATGGCTACCTCACTAGTGTCACTTCTACAACTACAGTCATGGCTACCTCACTAGTACAATCAAAGCTATATATTTTCCCATTTCGTCACTTTCCATTCATATTGACCACCTCATGAAATTTGTTTGTTTTTCAAAATCAGGCGAAAATTAATTAGCGCTTTGATGTCATCCATAACATTTACGTACGTTGGCCTAAGATTTTTTCCAGCTTTCAAGGCCTCTGAGTGCTGACCTTAGACTGACCCTACCCTGTAAGATTGTGTTGTTGATCTTCATACCGGTGATCATGGCCTCTGGTCACTACAGTAGCTGTGGTGTTGGTGATGGGTTTGGTGCTAGCCTGAGACTGACCCTACCCTGTAAGATTGTGTTGTTGATCTTCACACTGTTGATCATGGCCACTGGTCACTCCACCAGCTGGCGTGTTTGGGCTGGATTTATTGATTGCCTGATGCTGGCCCGCAGCTTTGTACAAGAAATTTAGCTGTGAGGGAGTCGGCCCTGTGCCATAAGATGGATTTCTAAAGTCCAATGATTCAGCAAAGGTCTGATTATATTCGTTCATTTCTCCATACTGGTGATCATTGCCACTAGTTGATATAGTAGCTGTAGTGTTGGTGTTGGATTCAGTACTGACCTGAGCCTGGCCCTGCCCTGTCTGACTGTTTTGGGGGCTCATATCTTCATACTGTTGATCATGGCCACTGGTCAATACAGCAGTTGTTGTGTTTGGGTTGGGTTTAATGATGGCCTCAGAAGGGCCATGGCCTGTCTGATTATGATCACTGGTAGATGCTGGGTCGGCTGGCGGTGTCCTCTCTCCTTCGTACATAGGATTTGGGTTTAAAGCAGCCAGCAATTTGTTACGTGATAGATTTGTAGCTTTCAAAGATTGAATGCCATTCTCAAACTGGCCCTGCCCTGTCTGATTATGATGGTTGTCAACATCTTCATACAGGTGATCATGTCCACTCACTATAGGAGTTGTGGTGTTTGCGTTTAACCTAATGATGGCCTGAGACTGGCCCTGCCCTGTCTGATCATGACCACTGGTTATTACGGAAACTGCTGAGTTTGTGCCTTTAACATTCAGTGCCAAAGGAGGATGGCTGGTCCTCCTCTTGCACCAGATTATGAGAATGATGCTGCCCAGCAGGACCGCACCCGCCACTGAAGCACAGAAAGAGGCAATGAGAGCAGGAGAGGGGAAACTGGCAGCAGATTGAGAGGAACTGCTGCTTGCCGGTTTGTCTGAAGTGGTTTGAAGTGGTGAAGCCAGTGTTGCTCTTGTCTTGCCTCTTTTGCCTTTAGGACTTCTTGTTGATCCAGCTGTAGTGCCGTTGTTATCATTGTTAGAGGCTACATGGGTATCAACATGACAACTTTTGCTTTCCGATTTGTCTGGAGTGGTTTGAAAGGGTGAAGCCAGGGTTGCTCCTATCTTGCCTGCATAACCTACTCTTGAGCCATCTGTTGAGCAACTGTGATGGTTGCTAGAGGTTACTCTGACATCGACAGGCAGTGTCGGCATGGTTGGCTCTTTGCACTTTAATTCTTCGGGATTTACATTTGTAAGCTTCTGTCCCTGTAATTTGGCAGGTTGGGCACAGATGATCTGGTCTGTTACTGATGAAAATCCTGTCGTATTTAGCCTGAAGGGAAGCATCTTACAGTCACACTGCCAGGGGTTCTTGTAAAGTTGTATGACGAGGTTAGATGGGAACAAGCCATAAGCTAAAGGGGCAAAGGCAGACATCTTGTTGTTGCTAAGGCCCAAATGCTGGAGATGGCGCAGATTTGAAAAGGCACCTGAATGAATCGTTGCTATTTGGTTGGAGTGCAGGACCAAAAATTTTAGATTAGTTAGGTTTTCAAATGCCCCTGCTTGAATCGTTGTTATTTTGTTTCTGGCCAGGAACAACAGCCTAAGCCTGGGCAGATTGGTGAATGCACCTGCCTGAATCACTGTTATTGTGTTGTGTTCCATGTACAACCCTTTGAGGTGGGTTAAATTTGCAAAAGTGCCAGGGTGAATCTCTGTTATCTCATTTTGGGACAGCAACAGCACTTCAAGCCGGGGTAGGTTTGCGAATGAACCAGCCTGTATATCTGTTATCTGGTTGTGGAGTAGCTTCAACTCTTGCAGCTGCGGTAGGTTTGCAAACGTTCCCGCCTGAATCATTGTTATCTTGTTAGAGAACAGCAGCAACTTTTTGAGGTGAATTAGATTTGCAAATAAATCAGGCTGAATCACTGTTATCTGGTTCCTACACAAGTCCAAAATCTGTATCTGGGACAGATGTGCAAGTCCAATAGACTGAATTGTTGTTATCTTGTTGACTTGCAGAAACAACCGTTCGAGATGGATTAAATCTACAAAGGAACCAGGATGGATCACTGTTATCTGGTTTTCGTGCAGAAACAAATCTTGTAGCTGGGGTAGATTTGCAAACAAACCGGATTGAATCGTTGTTATATTGTTATTGGACAGGCACAACATTTCAAGACTGGGTAGATTTGCAAATGCACCTGCCTGAACATCTGTTATCTGGTTTGATGCTAGGTTCACTTCTTGAAGACGAGGCAGATTTGCAAATGTTCCCGCCTGAATGATTGTTATCTGGTTGGAGCGCAACTTCAGCGTTTTGAGAGTATCCCTGTACTGTACCAGCTCAGACTCATACACGCCTGTGATAAGGTTATGTCCCATATCCAAGCTAGAGATGTTTGTTGGGAGGTTCTGAGGGATGCTGGTGAGGCCCCGGCTGGTGCAGTTGTAACCTGACGGTGCGCAGCTGCAGCCGGCTTCTGGCATGTTGGACTCCTTCAGGATGATGAGGAGGAACATCAGCAGGTGTCGCAGCTTTCCTCCCATGGTGTGTGGTACCTAACAGAACGAGAGGCTTTTCTGTAAGGCTAAACCAACTGTACGTCGGTAACGTCCCGTCTAACGCGTGTGTATTCCTATCAAGTGTTAAAATGTGTGCAAACGTTGATCAGAAACACGTTTAAGATCTGTGTGTCTGTTTTTTTGTTCAAACATTTAAACAATAACACAGCATGACAAAGAGGTGGCGCACTCAAGTACAAGACTTATTTTGACGCTACCCCTTACATAAAACAAAGCATACATTTTTACAAAGAGAAATCATTACAAATGAAAAGCAAAGGAAAATCACGTCGGACAGAAAATAATACATTGTACATAATATAACAAGAAAAGATAAACGCAAGTCCAGGTTCCCACCCAATGATGAAATTATTGGACACATTACAAAAAATGCCAGGACAACTGTGTTTTAAAAACGCTTAGTTGCAGTGATGAAATTTTGGGTTGTTGATAGAATATTGGAGTTAACAACAGATGAATATAGAGGACTACCACGGAGTAAAAGAGAAACTTAAGCGTTGTCCGATAGTGATGAGAGATCAAGGGTGTTTCCTAAAAGCCTGGAGAGTTTGCCGAGGAGAGTTGAGCGTTGGGCATTGTACATAGCGCAGTGGAGTAAATAATGTGGCACTGTTTCGCGTTGGCACCCGCAAGTACATGCTGGGCTGTTGAGCAATCATCGAGTAAAGAGACTGTGGTTTAGACTACAGGTGCCAGTGCGAAGGCGTAATAGGTGAACACAGGAAAGGCGAGGGCCATGACTAAAATAGTTGAGCTTAACAGGTCGTATGGTTTTTAGGAGAACAGTTCGAAATTGACGGTAGTTTAAAGAGCGAGTTGACAAATCAAGGTTGTTCCAGTGGTGTGTCGAGCACGGAACAAAGGACCTGGCAAAACGATTTGTTGAATAATTAAGAGGTTTTAAGTTCATCCTATTACGCAATTCGTAGGGTGCTAGTTTGGACAGGTAGTTTCGGGTTTGACCATTTACAATTTTATAAAACAAAAATAATCTATGAAGGTGTCTTCTGTCTGACAGTGTTTCCCAACAAAGTTCATTCCTGTAAAACTTTAGTTGCAAACGCATATTTAATATTTAATCTCGTGTTATAAACGTGATTACTCCGGTTATAGTTGAATTGAATTTGAAAGAAAAAAAGATTTGATATACTTTTAAAGAAAAGGATTTGTTTCGCTGGCTAGGCCCCTTCGGTCGCGCAAATCGCTCCCGAGATACTGGAAGAGAGGGAAATGTTTGCGGTGGTTTAATTTTCGTGTTTTTAGTAGACGCCTTTTCACTGCGAACTTCGGACTACCACAAGACTCCGCAAGGCGGTTTGTTTCAACTTCGGGCCTAAAACCACTCTATTTTATCCCTATCGCGAACTTTACTGGGTGCTGAAGAAGACAACACATCTCCATGACCCTCCTCCCACGCCGAAAATGTATTCCTTCTCCCTTGCATCTGATGACCCCCCCCCCCCCCCCATGAAAATCGTACCGTCCTTAACATGGTTACGTTGATTGTCTGAAGCTGGCTGTCTGAATATTGATGTTAAGGTTGTTTACTCCTTTTCGATAAGGTTTCTATGACTCTGTTTGCATCTTAGAGACCAGAAGATAGAAAATTCATATATCGTTATCTGCAGTAGCTCGTGACCGAGCATTGTTTTCGTGACAGAATTTTAAAAAAAAATAACAAATCTTTAATAGAAAACTAACACATTTTTAATAGAACAGTTGATACATATTTTGATACATCATCTGCCTAGTTTGGAAACATCACAACAAATCGTCATCATAGAGTTATATGACTTATAGGAATGTTACGACAATTACTCCAATTACAAGTAAGTTGCCGTAGGTTCAACTGTCGGGAGCCTTGTGAGAGTGAAAATATAGATACAACAAAACCAAATCATTTTAAAGTGACTGTGCCTGGCAATTATGCATATTCAGTTTGAGTTCTGGCAGAATTTGCCTGGGGAGTAAGACGTCACAAAATGAAGTACCAGGGTGCGGTACCCCTAAGTTGTCCAACGCAGATTCGAGCCCGCGTCTCACACCGCTGTTCCCATCTGCAGAGTTAACCTTATCTGTAGCAAACGGTTTAATAGATCTTGATAACCGGATTATTTGACATGGTTGTCTCATTTGCCTAGTTACTTAGTAATGTTGTATAGTTTATCCATGTGTTATTTCATTTTACGCTGCGTATTTACTTTTAATCTTTGTTTCGTTTTTTTGTCACCATTTTACCACTCTTTTCTAGCACACCTCGGAAATAAGCCAACTCTGCATAGGAGCCACCCAGACGTTTTTACGATTGAATAAATGACTAGATAAGCAGATTTTGATTTGAAGGTTGTAAGACAGTTGGCTTCTCTGACTTCTTTGCCAACAGTCAGTCGCTTTCTGCGAGCGTCCAGTGATCTCCAAAGTCTTTCAATGACCTCCTAATTATGTTTTTATTATCTCGCTCTTCTTGCAAGGATATTTCAATGGTCCCTGAGTATCAAACATCAGAATCTTCAACCCAACATTTGCTTTGAGAATTCGACCCTGATTATAAGGTATAAGGTATAAGATAATGCCTACACAACAATTATAATGTCTACAAAACCTGGACAGTTTATGAACTGGCAGACATGCTTAAGGTATAGCAACCTGTCTGCACAACTCTTATTCTGAAACCCTTTCAAACAGACGTCATATCCATTGTTTATGTTGATTCTTTAGTAGAATCATTTACGATCAAACACTGCCTTTTACATCCCTACAAAAGTTTATTCTGTTACCTCATGCAATCTTAGAAACAAACTAGAAAGGCCGACATTTGCTTAGGAGCAAATACAGCATATTGCAATCCATCTTCATCCTTGAAGAACTCCCAAAATTCAACAATTTGAAGTAATGTTTGCTCAAAGGGAAAATGAAGTACTGTGGGCACTTGTCCTACACACCTTCATACCGAATTTTAGGTCATTTGGTCTCAATATAAGGGTATAGGAGCCAAAAATATACATTTTTTTAGTTAAAAATGGCTAAAAATCCCAAAATAACTCATTTTATAAGTGCTCTATGAAGAAAGTGTTGATGGGGTCCTGTTGTCATATGTCCAATTTACCTTTGTACCAAATTTCAGGTCATTTGGTTTACATACAAGGGCATAGAAGCCAAAAATATACATTTTTAGTCAAAAATTACTGAAAACCCCAAAATAATTCATTTTTGAAGTGATCTATGAAGAAAGTGTCAATGGGGTCCCGTGAGCATATGTTCAATGCACCTCTGTACCAAATTTCAGGTCATTTGGTTGCTATACAAGGGCATAGGAGCAAAAAATATACATTTTTAGTCAAAAATGGCCAAAAAACCTAAAATAACTCATTTTTGGAGTAAACAATGTATAAAGTGTTGATGGGGTTCTGTGGTCATATGTCAAACACACCTATGTACCAAATTTCAGGTCATTTGGTTTTAATACAAGGGCAAAGGAGCCAAAAATATACATTTTTAGTCAAAAATGGCCAAAAACCCTAAAATAGCTCATTTTTCAAGTGATCTATGAAGAAAGTGTTGATGGTTTTCTGTGCTCATATGTCCAATGCACCTCTGTACCAAATTCCAGGTCATTAACTTGTAATACCAGGGCACAGGGGCCCAAAATATACATATTTTGTATAAAAATGACCAAAAACCCTAAATATCATAAATTCTAAGGCCTCTATCAAGAAAGTGAAAAAAACGTCTGGGGGTATTTGCTATTTCTACCACCCTGCCAAATTTCAGCTCATTTGGCCAAAAAATGAAAAAATTAATCCCATTTGAAGATTTGACAGGAGAAGAAGAAGAAGAGACCAAGGAAAAACTAGAAAGGCCGACATTTGCTTAGGAGCAAATACAGCATATTGCAATCCATCTTCATCCTTGAAAAATCCCAAAATTCAACAATTTGAAGTAATGTTTGCTCAAAGGGAAAATGAAGTACTGTGGGCACTTGTCCTACACACCTTCATGCCTAATTTTAGGTCATGTGGTTTCAATATAAGGGCATAGGAGCCAAAAATATACATTTTTTAGTTAAAAATGGCTAAAAATCCCAAAATAACTCATTTTATAAGGGCTCTATGAAGAAAGTGTTGATGGGGTCCTGTTGTCATTTGTCCAATTTACCTTTGTACCAAATTTCAGGTCATTTGGTTTACATACAAGGCCATAGAAGCCAAAAATATACATTTTTAGTCAAAAATGGCTGAAAACCCCAAAATAACTAATTTTTGAAGTCATCTATGAAGAAAGTGTCAATGGGGTCCTGTGAGCATATGTTCAATGCACTACTGTACCAAATTTCAGGTCATTAGGTTTTCATACAAGGGTATAGGAGCCAAAAATATACATTTTTTGTCAAAAATGGCCAAAAACTCTAAAATAACTCATTTTTGGAGTAGACAATGAATAAAGCATTGATGGGGTTCTGTGGTTATATGTCAAACGCACCTATGTACCAAATTTCATGTCATTTGGTTTTAATACAAGGGCATAGGAGCCAAAAATATACATTTTTAGTCAAAAATGGCCAAAAACCCTAAAATAACTCATTTTTTAAGCAATCTATGAAGAAAGTGTTGATTTTTTTCTGTGCTCATATGTTTAATGCACCTCTGTACCAAATTTCAGGTCATTTGGTTTTAATACAAGGGCATAGGAGCCAAAAATATACATTTTTAGTCAAAAATGGCCAAAAACCCTAAAATAACTAATTTTTGAAGTGATCTATGAAGAAAGTGTAAATGGTTTTCTGTACTCATATGTCCAATGCAGCTCTGTACCAAATTTCAGGTCATTAGCTTGTAATACCAGGGCACAGGGGCCCAAAATATACATATTTTGTCTAAAAATGACCAAAAACCCTAAATATCATAAATTCTAAGGCCTCTATCAATAAAGTGAAAAAAACGTCTGGGGGTATTTGCTATTTCTACCACCCTGCCAAATTTCAGGTCATTTGGTCAAAAAATAAAAAAGTTATTCCCATTTGAAGATTTGACAGGAGAGACAAAGAAAAAACAATATATTGCAATCCCATACTATGTATGGATTGCAATATAACAATATATTGCAATCCCATACTATGTATGGATTGCAATATAATGACCGACTTGATTATTTACCTTTTATCTTTACAAGCCAGAATACACTCAGTTGGCGTTTTCTGGACAAGCGCTCGTGCAGAATGCTTCATGCAGTGGGTGCTGTAAGCTGTTCTTGTAGGGTCCGTTCTTCGGCTGGTCCGTACTCAGGGCGTGTGACAAACAGCTCAAGATTAGTCTTACGTAAATGCTGGTGCTGATTGTCTGGAGCTGGAGATTTAAATCCTATTAACATTCATGATCATCACGAACATTTTAATCATGATTCAGGTCTCTGAAGATATGCTGTTTACTTCATACTTGCACAGGTACAAGCAAAATTAACTGCACCAGGCAGGTTTTACCTTATCCACCGCGTAGGGGAAATAGACATGTAAAATGTAACAGTCTGGTTAGTACCGGCCACTCAATGGCAGTGCACTGATGAACGGTTTTTCTTGTATACTGTAAATCTTGATACATAATATCATATGTATGCGTATGCGTGAAGAGAGAAGACATGTCTCAACTTGCTCCCGTTCCCAATCCAGTCAATACTGGTTTTTAACTTTAGTTCTATGTGTTTTTAGCTCGTGGCTATTTAGTTTTTAGCTGTGTAAAGAGTTAGTTCGTCTCTGGAGTAGTTTTTAGCAGATTTTTTAGGGCTCCAGGCGTATTTTTGAGGAATTTCAGAGGAGACCGCGTGGTGTCCTGTTTGGCGCCATATTGAAAAATTTTAGTCGTCGAGCCTTTCTCCACTCTAGTGTCAGTGCTATTGTCTCTTGACGGGGTGAACTAGCAGTTTTTCGGACTAAACGAGTAGGCCCGGCATCGAGTCAGGATTTCGCGGTTGACGAGTCCCAGTTCCACGTAGGAGGCACCGGGAACCGCGGTGGGGACTCGTACCCCCTCCCCGGCGAGTCACAACGAGCGTCTGGAGAACAGCTTCCCCGGCAGGAACCGCCGTGTGCCACAGTGTCGCTGTCTTCCGGAGGGCAACGTCGTGTACCGGTGTTCCGCGGCGGGAAAAGCCGAGTAAAGGATGCCAACAACGAGGCTCCAGGGAAAGAGGTCGGCTTCCGACCGCACGGCCGCAAACGGGTCGTCGGAGGCGTCAACAAGCCTCACTAGCCGTCAAAGAAATAAGAAAAGAGTAGCACAGCCTAAAGAAAATGTAGAGCACAAAACCTACCAGAGTAGGCAGGAAGCAGTGGTTGACGTGCAAAAGAGTCAAGCGGGTATTATATGTGGTAACCATGGCAAATTGTCAGAACGGAAACAAGGTAAGCGAGTTCCCTTACCTGAGGTTCCGGAAATTGAGACAGAGGAAGCAAATAATGCCAGTGATTCATGTTTCTGTGGTAGCGAGCATATAGAAGGAGGGCAGTGGATTTACTGTGATTCGTGTAGTTTCTGGTGGCACAGTTCTTGTGCTAAATTGTCAGATAGCACTGTTTCCTTTCTTGCCAAAAATAGTCTAGATTTCACTTGTGCAGCGTGTATCATGGGTGATATGGATGCAAAAGTAAGAAACAAAAGGGATGTAAACAAGGATCGCATAGTGGAGTCGGTAGTAGGCACCTTAAGGGATGTCACTAGGAAGTTAGACGAGCTGTTGGGGGATGTCACTACAGAACCTGAAGTAGAGGTTGGGAGGGATGAGGGTACTGTGTCCTCAAATGTCAACACGACGACGGAAGAGGATGCAGTAGCTACCATGGTAGGAGACTACATCAGTAATGTTAGAAGGGAAGCCAGTGTGGCAAGTCATAACGGTGGAAGGAGGGACGAAAGTATAGTTACAGTAGAGGATTACATTGAAACAGTACGTAGAAAAAACAACATAATCTTACACAATGTTCCTGAGTCGCCGACTGACGACCACGACACAGTCTTTACTCAGAATGTGGCTAGGGAACTGGGTATTGAAAACTTGTTGATCCAGAAAACCACGAGATTAGGTAAGGTAACTCCCGGCAAAAACCGG
>NC_049990.1:253782-263183 GCF_000003815.2 Branchiostoma floridae
TCCCAGACAGCGTCGCAACGCCCGAACCGTTGCAGTAATCCGAAAAATCGCTATCACCAGTATGGCGCTGTGGTTCGCTTGCGACTACACAAAGATTAATCTCATCAGCAGAGGTAGCCAATGGCGGAAAGTGCATTCTTCTGACCAATGACAGGGCAGGATTCTCTTGATTGAACAATCGCAGAGCAGTCGCCATGCATCAGCCAATGGCGCCTGCAGATTATTGATTGCTTGACCAATCCCAGACCAGTGGCATGGTAATCAATCGATTTTAATACCATGCCAGTGGTAAGTTTTGCACCTGTTTTGGGCGCACCAATGTCCGTTTGCCAAGAGCATTGTCTTGTCATTGAAGATTGTTCAACCAAACTGTGCAACAAGCTAAGATCATAACCGTTTTTTCCCACGGACTCGCACCGTAACCCGGAATTTCGGTCCTCGGCAAAGGAAGCCAGGGCCTGCCGAAGGGAGAAGGAGAAAGTCATCGTCGTTTTTTTTCAAGACAATGTCCGGGGAGTTGTCAGTAGAATCTCCGGGTGCATTTACAAGGAGACCCGCGGCGTTCTGAACGGTCAGACCGGCGGCTGGTTCTACTTGATACTAGTAGTTGTGTTTTTTTCCTACATTTTCATAGGTGGCGCGACTAGCCGACTGCTGCCCACCCCTGTGGCAGGGACTCCCTCAAGGCAGTATAATCAGATACTGGATACTGCTACTAGGATTTACTGAATGTCTTTGTTCTAACTTTTAATTCGTGTGATATTACAGCTATCCTAGTGTCTAGATATGCTCGTAATGAGTAGTTTTTCTTCAATGCATACTTTTTGTATAGGAGTAAATTCCTTTCCGTTTTGTATTTTTTTCATATAGGAGTGACTAAAAGTCTTTTTTCTCACTTTGAGCTTTTTATTTCGTGTATTTTGCGGCTAGTCTGGTACAAAAGTGGCCACCTCGTCCTAGAATGGAAGCAAATACATGGATACGGGATTTGACAACAGTAATATTCTTTGTCGTCTGAAACAGGCTATTGAAGTTGGTATTGAATAAACAGTATCAATTTAGGCCTGGTCTTCTCGAATTGAATTTGGAAGGACATGTCAACTTGTTTCATGTAGATACTGAGTGAATACGGAGAAGTATTGCAATTAAGCTGAAATTTCAAAATTTCAATATCAATTTAGGCCTGGTATGTCCAGAAAAGGGGTAAATGTACGAAGTTAGTGTGTACGAACTTGTACGAAGTTAAAGGTAGATATAAACCGTAATCGGTAAAGTTCGGAAGTTTTAAGTGACGTCATCTAACTTTGTACAGGTAGGCAGGGTTGGTGTACGATGTACGATGTACGAACTTAAAAAATCTAACTTAGTACAGAGGGGCAGGGTTGATGTACGATGTACGATGTACGAACTTAAAAAATCCAACTTAGTACAGAGGGGCAGGGTTGATGTACGATGTACGATGTACGATGTACGAACTTAAAAAATCTAACTTAGTACAGAGGGGCAGGGTTGATGTACGATGTACGATGTACGAACTTAAAAAATCTAACTTAGTACAGAGGGGCAGGGTTGATGTACGATGTACGAACTTAAAAAATCCAACTTAGTACAGAGGGGCAGGGTTGGTGTACGATGTACGATGTACGAACTTAAAAAATCTAACTTAGTACAGAGGGGCAGGGTTGATGTACGATGTACGAACTTAAAAAATCCAACTTAGTACAGAGGGGCAGGGTTGATGTACGATGTACGATATACAAAGTTAACAAAATACATCGTACACCAAATGAATATTTATAAGTGTCATGTTGGCTATAAGTAGACGATGCATGTCGGTTCCATCAATTCTTAGTTCTAATTTGGGATTCCGTTTTAGTTTTTTTTGTGTGGCAGTTGGTTGTCTAGGTACAGCAGGATGACAAAGCACATGAGTCGTGAAAGATTCATCTTCTTCCTGCTGTACCTAGCCCATCTACACAATGTTCGAGAAGAGAGAAAACTGGAGAGAGCAGGACTGCTGACCTTGTAAATTATCAAAATTAATGTTTAACAAAAGATAAATGCAATACATGTTGCATTTTTATTATTTTCAGACAAAACATCGTTATTCTACATGTTTCACATTTACCATGTGCGACAGGTGAAATTAGAATAGAATGCTGCGTACAGAGTTAGCATAACCCACAGCATAGTCAAAATATCTTAACTTCGTACATCGTACATCGTACATTAGGTCCGCCCCATGTACGAACTTAGCATAACCCACAAAATAGAAAACATCTTAACTTCGAACATCGTACATCGTACATTAGGTCCGCCCCATGTACGAACTTAGCATTACCCACAAAATTACTTTTTCTATTTAAAAGTAGAAAACATATTAACTTCGAACATCGTACATCGTACATTAGGTCCGCCCCTTGTACGAACTTAGCGTAGCTACGTCACAGATAATTGTCGACGTTTCCCGAACTTTGCCGACAGCGGTTGTCGGAAGTTGTCGGAAGCTAGAGGTTGTCGGAAATTACGTGTGACGTAGGCTGATCCAAACTTCGTACATTTCACCCATTTCTGGACATGTATGTATTTTGCGGCTAGTCTGGTACAAAAGTGGCCACCTTGTCCTAGAATGGAAGCAAATACATGGATACGGGATTTGACAACAGTAATATTCTTTGTCGTCTGAAACAGGCTATTGAAGTTGGTATTGAATAAACAGTATCAATTTAGGCCTGGTCTTCTCGAATTGAATTTGGAAGGACATGTCAACTTGTTTCATGTAGATACTGAGTGAATACGGAGAAGTATTGCAATTAAGCTGAAATTTCAAAATTTGCATAATAATTCTGTTCATTTCAGTGATGTAGTCTATGAATACATGAATCAAAGGTATTTGCTTTTAATGATTCATTGCGTAAAATTAGTTTAGTCTCGATCTTAAAGGTTCTTCTGCCACTTACCTTGGGAGCTACACACCAAAGAATAAGCTGTCCTGCTCATTGTGACATCATGTTGTTGTTGTTGTCTCTATTATCCGCTTGTTTCGTCGGAAGATGGTCACATGTGCTGTCTTTTCTCTCTCACTGTGCTTCTTTCTCTTGTGTACTTCTCTTGCTGCTTTTTTCCAATTGGTCGGCATGCGGCACACATCTGTCGGTACTCTTTCTTTCTCTCTTTTCTACATCATCCTATGTTCTTCTCCGTTCCTTTCACATGTGTATGATCTTACTTCACATGTGTGTTATCAATTTCCAGTCATTCAAAAACGTTTTGTTTCTAGGATGTAATCCATCATTGCCTTTTGTAGCCTCTCTGATCCTTCTCTGCTGATTTCCTCCAGGGTGCCAGAGTACATCATCGTCGAAGTACCAATTAACGTTTGATTCAGTTACCTGGTGGCAGGAATCAAGAGCTGGAAGATTCTCAAAATCACAAGGGTTTATATTTGGTCCAAATATCTGTGTTCATTGTATGATACTATTATTATTGAAAATAGTTGTAGTCTGGTGTCATAGATACACAAAGGCTGGGAGTATGGGTTCGTTTGAGTTCTTATGTATGTGTATGTGTGCTTGTGTGTGCGTAAGTGTGCATCTTTCTGTATGTGTGAGGGTACACAAGTACTACACATGAAATACAAATTGAGACAGCAACGTGTTTAATGGTAATACATATGAGATACAAAGATTGCATTCTTATACAAGTAAAGTAAAACATTTGCATGGTTGTGTTTGGCTACGAATCTTCTTTCCCAGTGGACATACAAGGACCTATGTTGCCAGTTAGGAATGCTACCAAATGAAAGCTTCCGGTTACTGGTACTTCAGTGATTGAAAGCTTAGATCATTTCTGCACAACATTGCAATCATGATTTACTTTATTGTTATATCTGTTCTTCAACAGAGAAAATAAGGAAACTGTGTGCGTTGATGCAGTGAACAGAACTGTCGTTGTGCAAACTGTGTTGAATTGTAAACAGATATACCACGTTACGAATGCAACCAACTGAAAACTTTTACTGGTACTTCGATAATTAATGCAAGCTTTAGACATATTTTCAACGGCAAAACATTGCAAATAGCATCTAAATTGTATTTTGTTCTCCAACTATTCTTTCCGAAAATGAAGAAAACAAGAAAACCATGATCGCTACTGGAACGGTAAACAAAACTGTCGTTGTAGCGACCTCAATGTGTTAACTTGTATACAGGCATTTTCTACAAGTATAGAACTGTAAGAAACATGTAATCAGTGCACCAATCTGCGCTGCGTGTTGTTTCCCTATGTCGTAAAGGGCACTTATAGTAGTATTTCAGCACTAAGACTGGAAATATTCTTCTGACCAATCTTTTGCCTCATTTGTTTGCCCCAGGGAAGGCCAAAGGATTGTATCGTTGAACCACTCCGATCTTTAACTTGCTCGAAGTGTGGCTCTCCTCAAACACGGGGCCCTTATTTAGCGTCCTATCCGAGGGAATGAATAATGAAAGTTTATCTTCACAATGATAGCTTCTGTTGGGGTCTTTTTCCAACAAACGTTTCCCTGAACTTTCAGGTGCTTGATTCGTAAAGTGTGGCCACCACAGAGGCAATGCCATCAACCCTCTCCCTTTGGCACCAACTTCGCTTTGGTTAAGGCAACAGGGTGAGGGTTGTGCCGCCAAATATCTTACAACTCTAAACATTGCAGGAACTTTCTGCGAGTGCCCAGTGATCTCCAAAGTCTTTCAATGATCTTCCAAGTATGTTTTGATCATCTCGCCGTTCTTCCAATGATATCTCAATGGTCTCTGAGTATCAAAGACCAGTTATCATAACAAATACCAAAGAGGTTTACAGAGGAACAAGAGATCGTTAGAGAAGTGGCAGATAAAGGTAAGAGAGAGAGAAGGCTAGGACATGTTCTGCCAATGGGAGAGACAGTGAAGAAGACCCTTGACTGGAATGGGAAGCCACTCGGTGGAAGAAGAGGCCAACACCGAGATAGTTGGGAAGGGATGGTTCTCAAAGACAAGGGAGGAACTGAGGTGCTAAGAGATTAAGGTTAGTTATTTCTTTCTTTCTTATCAGTTGATTGGCGCATATCTGCGGAAATAAGTCTTCAACCATGGATTTTCCACATTCGGCTGCAGGGATTCTACCTGCGAGAGAGTCGGCCCTGTGCCATAAGATACATTTTTAGCATCCGAGGATTCGGTGCTGGTCTGAGACTGGCCCTGACCTGTCTGATAGTGTTAGGGGCCCATATCTTCGTACTTGTGATCATTACCACTGGTCGGTACAGCAGCTGTGGTGTTGGTGTTGGATTTAATGATGGGCTGATACTGGCCCACAACTTTGTACAGAGAATTCTGCTGTGAGGCTGTCGGCCATGTGCCATAAGATAGACTACCAGCATCCAAGGATTCAGTGAGGGTCTGAGACTGGCCCTGCCTTTCCTGATCGTTAGGTCCACTAGCTGCTACAGCAGCTGTGGTGTTTGTGTACAAGGAACTTGGCTCTGAGGCAGTCGGCCCTGAGCCATAAGATATATTTCTAGAATCCAATGATTCAGTGAGGGTCTGAGCCTGGCCCTGCCCTGTCTGGTTCATATCTTCATAATGGTGATCATGGCCACTGGTCATCACATAAGCTGTGGTGTTTGGGTTGGAGTCGGTGCTGGTCTGAGAAGGACCCTGCCCTGTCTGATTGTGTTGGGGTGCCATATCTTCATACTGTTGATCATGGCCACTGGTCACTACAGTAGCTGTGGTGTTGGGTTTAGTGATAGCCTGAGACTGGCCCTGCCCTGTCTGATTGTGTTGTTTGTCTACATTCTAGTACTGGTGATCATAACCACTGGTCACTAGAGCTTTTGTGTTGTCATTTTTATACTGTTTTGCTGTGGTGCTCGCGTTGGGTGTAGTGACGGCCAGAGACGGTCTCTGCCCTGTCTGATTATGTTGTTTGTCTATGTCTTCATACTGGTGATCATAAACACTATCAGCCATAGTGTTTGGATCGTCATTTTCATACTGGTTTGCTGTGGTGTTTGTGTTCGATTCCGTGCTGGCCTGAGACTGACCCTGTCCTATCTGATCATGTTGTTTGTCTATGTCTTCATACTGGTGATCATGGCCACTACCGGCCATGGCATTTGGGTCTGTTGGCGGTCTCCACTCTCCTTCGTATGTAGGATTTGCCTTTAATGCAGCCAGCAATTGGTTACGTGATACGTATATACTTCCCATTGCCAGGGACTGAGGGTCAGCTAGAGACTGTCCCTGCCCTGTCTGATCATGACCACTGGTTATTACAGAAACTGCCGAGTTTGTTCAATCAACATTCGGTCCCAAGGGAGGAAGGCTGGTCCTCCTCTTGCACCAGATTATGAGAATGGTGCTACCAATCAGGACAATGCCAGCTATTGAGACGCAGATAGAGGCAATGAGAACAGGAGAGGGGAAACTGGGAGCAGATTGGGATGAACTGTTGCTTGCCGGTTTGTCTGAAGTGATTTGAAGGGGCGAAGCCAGTGTTGCTCTTGTTTTGCCTCTTTTGCCTTTAGGACTTCCTGTCGAGCTAGCTGGTGTGCCCAAGGAGTTTGGTGTGTCATTGTTATAATTGTTAGAGGCTACAGGGGTATCAGCATGAAAATCTTTGCTTTCTAGTCTGTCTGAAGACGTTTGGAAGGGTGAAGCTATTGTTGTTCTTGGTCTGTTAGTTTTGATTTCAGGACCTCCTGTTTCAGATGCTGTGCCATTGTAATGGTTGCTGCAGGTTACTTTGGCATCAGCGGGCAGTGTTGTCATGGTTGGCTCTTCACATGCCATTTTTTTACGATTGATACTTGCGAGCTTCTGTCCCCGGAATTTGGCGGGTTGGGCACAGATTATCTGGTATTTAACTGACGGAAATTCAGTCGAATCGAGCCAGAAGAGAAGCATCTTACAGTCACACTGCCAGGGATTCCTATCGAGCTTTATGATCAGATTAGACGGCAACAAGCCAAAAGCTAAAGGGGCAATAGCAGACATCTTGTTGTTCCATAGCTCCAAACATCGAAGTTTGGGCAGATTTGAAAAGGCACCTGAATGAATCGTTGTTATTTGGTTGGAGTTCAAAACCAACCTTTCTAGATGTTTTAGATCTGCAAATGCACCTGCTTGAATCATCGTTATCTTGTTTCTGGAGAGCCACATGACCTCAACCCGCGGTAGACCTGTGAATGCACCTGCCTGAATAGTTCTTATTGGGTTCATTTGCAGGGTCAACCGTTTGAAGTGGTTTAGATTTACAAAGGCACCAGCGTGGATCTTTGTTATCTTATTATTGGACAATGTCAAATATTCAAGCCGGGGTAGGTTTGCGAATAAACCTGCCTGAATATTTGTTATCTGATTGTGGCACAGCCACAACGATTCAAGCCGGGGTAGGTTTGCGAATGACCCTGTCTGAATCGTGGCTATCGAGTTGGAGTCGAGTTTCAACTCTTGCAGCTGCGGTAGGTTTGCAAACGTTCCCGCCTGAATCATTGTTACCTTGTTGGAGATCAGCAGCAACTTTTTGAGGTTTTTAAGATTTGCGAATGACCTGGGCGGAATCATTCTTATCTGGTTGAAACACAGGTCCAAACTCTGTAACCGGGACATACTTGCAAGTCCAATAGACTGAATGCTTGTTATCTTGTTGCGTGCCAGGAACAACTTTTCAGGATTCTCAAATTTACCAAGGAACTAGGATGGATCATTGTAATCTGGTTTTTGTGCAAATCCAATTGTAGTAGCCGGCGCGAGTTTTCGAATGAGCCTTCCTGAATCCTTGTTATGCGGTTGGTAAAGAGGGTTAACTCTACTAGATCTGGCAAATTTGCAAACAACCCGGACTGAATCATTGCTATCTGGTTGTTGGACAGGCACAACCATTTAAGACTGGGCAGATTTGCAAACGCGCCTGCATCAATTTGTGTTATCTGGTTGTTGAGCAGGTACAACCCTTGCAGTCGGGGTAGGTTTGCAAACGTACCTGCCTGAATCATTGTTATTTGGTTGGAGTCCAACCATACATGTTCGAGAGTATTCCTATACTTTAACAACTCGGATCCAGTTACGCTTCTAATATGATTATGTCCAACATTCAACGAAGTGATGGAGGCTGGGAGGTTCTGAGGGATGCTGGTGAGGCCCCGTCTGGGGCATCTGCAGTATGATGACGGTGTGCAGCTGCAGCCAGCCTCTGGCATGTTTGGCTCCTTCAGGATGATGAGAAGGAACATCAGCAGGTGGCGCAGCTTTCTTCCCATTGTGTCTGGTTACCTAACAGAACAGGAAGCTACTCTGTAGAAATCATCGTGCAAATACTCTTTTAAACACGTCTAAAATCGTGTTAAACGCATTCAAAACACGCTTAGAATCCGTGCAATATATTCTTTAATTACTCGTTAACACATGTCGCTATCTAATTAAATCACGTGTTGCAAAGTTTTAACGTGATTGCTCCGGGCATACACTGAAGTGGAAACAAAAGGCTTAAATGTTTCACCCCCTCCGGTCGGGTATCTTCCTGGTGAAATACTATAAAAGGATTATTTTCGCATTTTCTCGGTAACCTCTTCGCCGATCGAGAACTAAACACCACCGTAAGCACCCCCACTTTTACAATAAGCCCCCCCCCCCCCTGGCATTTTCAACTGTGAGATTAAAATCACCGCAAACACTCCGTTTTATTCCGCCCTCCACGCAGGGTTGATCCTGTGGCATAGAAAATCACTTCGCCAAATAAGGCGCCCTCATTGATATTCAAGAGCAAGATGGACAGTGCCAGAATAACGTTTCACAGTTCTTTCTGCGTCCAGACTTGTTTCTCAGGTGCAAATTTAAGATCTGTCGGCTATGTGTATAGAGCGCAACCACAGCATAACCAAATACCGACCGAACATGGGAAGAAACTATTATCATCATTATCATTTGTGCACGCCGCTTTTTGGGCGCTGATTGGCCCGCGACAAATCAGGTAAGCTCATTGATATTTATAAGCACAGAAATTACAAGGCGCTCAGCGTACTGCATTTGTACCAGCCTACATGAAAGAGATGTTCACCTACTGTAGAGACAGGGCAGCTAGATTAATGTGACAAAACTAGTCAAACCTATTATACTTACCAAATGTCCGTAAGATCTATCTCCTACTCAGGCACAGTTGTAGGGAATAGTCTGAGGGAGAAGTTGAGGCAGGAGCCTTCAGTCATTACTGTTAGGAACATGGTGGGACGAGAAACTATTAACCATGGACTATGAGAAGATGGACTGATATTATGTTGACTGCTTCGAACATGAGTATGGAATGTGGAGCTTTAAATTACTGTGTGCACTATTAAGAAGGAAATACCTCAGAAAACCGGTGCAATGGCCTAGTGGGCAGAG
>NC_049990.1:263283-304100 GCF_000003815.2 Branchiostoma floridae
TTTTAAAAAGAAAAATCTGTGTATTTCAGAAACAACATTATAAGGACTCTCGTCGAAAGTAAGGATACAAGTTACAAAACCTCTAGTTTGGGATAGGTAAGTATAACAGTTAGATTGAATTGTCTGAAGACTTGTGAAAGTGAAGCAGTGACAACTGGGTTGAAAACATTCTTTTAATGCATTGTGGCCTGGCGAGGATGCATGGTCAGTCTGATTTCTTTTTATCCTGACGGAATATGTCCCCGAGATGTATTTGTATGTTAACTAATGGAATAATAAAAAAATAAAACATCCAAAGCACATCGTCACGAAATGAATTACCAGCGAGCACCACCCCTACATTCCCCAACGCAGATTCCAACCCGCTTCCTACAACTCCGCTCAGTTTGGAAACAGAGGAGTTTCTATGCCGCGGATTCAGCTCTGCATAGAAGACCACACACCTGTGCCACCAGGAATGGCCCAATCTCCGAGCTGATTTTGGGTGGAAGATTGTTTACCGTTTTCTGACAGTTGGACTTCTCTGACAGCCATGTATCCACCAGTACCAACAATCATAAAATGTCATAATCTTCCACCCCAGCATCTGCTTGGAGAATTTAACCCTAATTAAGGTGTAAACTGTCTGTACAGCAAAATCACCTAAACTTTAACGTTTATCAACTTGTAGACCTGCCTACTTAGCATAACAACATTCCACACAACAAATGTACCTAGAAAGTTTATTCACTGGTAGAAACATATTTTACAAAAAAAAAATAGTCAAAATACCTTCAGTTGGTCCTTTCTATTCAGGAGCTCCTGTAGAATGCTTCGGGAGTGGCAGCTGTTGTATGTGTGGAGTGCATCGTTCGGCAGCTGGTCCGTGATCGCGTGTAACAAACAACTCGGGATTAGTCTTAACGTTACGTAAATGCTGGTACTGATTGTCTGAAACTGACGATTTGAATATTTCTTGAAAAGTTGTTTACTCATTTTGGGAGCGTTTGTATGACTCTATTTGCATCTTAGAAGACATAACATCAGCAGATGGGTAGGAAATTTTAAAGATATCTCTTTAAAAAAATCATCTGCCAATTTTGGCAAGATCATTACATAAAACCATTATAATAGGACTCTCGTTTGAATCATACAGTTGTTCAAAATCAATAGCTAAATGTCCAAAAATAAGAGGGGATAGTTCCAACGGGCTGAACAGTCTGGAGCCTTCTATTTTTTTTATTTATTGGTTTGGCTGTACAGAACATACAGCCAGGGCTGCCCAACTAGCCTACGGCTCTGACAAAGGGCAAGCCCTGCTGACAAACACATAGACAATACATAAAAAGACCATTTATATATACATGGTGTAGGATAACTTACATATCATCTAAAATGGAGTATATAACATCATATCATCGACAACAATATTTGCAATGAGAGGTCAGGGTTTTTCTACCCATGTGTTCTCTATACGTAGAGACACTTTCTCCTTCATGATGAAAAGAACACCAAGAAGACCAGGTGTTCACAATATAAGACAAGTTTTTCTTATCGCCCCTCAAATTGGTTTTGTAACCTACCTTTTTGTCAGGCCTTGTCAGACACATTGCATTCAGCCATAGACTGAGATTATTTGATTTAATCCAAGAGTACTTGGGGAGTTAAGTAGAATGCTGAATGCGATTTGATGCAGAAGGGAATAGTGAGTACTTCATAATGTGAAGTAGTATGATCTTTTTTGTTTAATTCTTAAAATTGAATTCTGTCGGAAAATACTAGTAACTCTTCTGGAGATAAGGACTCCTTTAATCGATCACTGTATTATGGTATTGATATCATGTTTTGGTTCTGTCTGCTTTGCTTAGTTACTTAGTTATTTATGTTGCTTATTTTATCCTTATAGGTTTACCTATAATTTTATTTCCATTTCTGTGTTTACTTTCAATCCTCGTTACGTAACGTTATTCTACGCACCACTTTGTAACCAATGTTTTCTGCCCCCTTGGAAATCAGCAAACTTGGAATATAAAGTAATGAAAATGCTGGCTTGTCTTACTCTGGTAATGTGAGACATAACTGACAGTTACATGGTTACATGTACAGTCTACATAGCCCATAGTGGTACACCACATTATTAGCCATATTTCTAGACATATAAATATCAGAGCTAATTCAGTTATATTAAAGGAAGATTTTCAAGTTGCAATCATATATATATATATATGTGTTGTAGATACAAAAAGACACTTCGATACAAAGTTGGCAGAGCAGAGTTAAAAGTTTCAATTTGAACACAAGGTTGGTTTCCCCAAATTTGAAAGTTGCTATTATTAGGACCTCGATTATGTAACTTTGTTACAACTATCTGGATCATTCTGCAGGGTTTGATAGTGTTTCCTTGAAAACCAGTAGAGAAAAATATTTGAATTTTTGACCAGTATGTTATGCTAATCTGCCCCTGCCTTTGTTTCCAGTGTGTAGACAGTCTGGGATTTTTATTAGTTTATGTTTTTATAGGGGTCAATTCACCCCTCTAGCTGCTGGGATGGTCACAGTAGGGAGTACTTCCTTAATGCTTTGCCCAGGGTACACCCGCGTCTTTAACGCTTATCAACTCGTAGACCTGACTATAAACTAAGGTATAACAAACAAACAAATGTACCTTGAAAGTCTATCCACTGACAGAAACGTATTTTTAGAAAGAAGAAAAAAAACAGAGTCGGAATACCTTCAGTTGGCCCTTCCTGTTCAGGAGCTCGTGCGTAGAATGCTTCAGGTGACGGTTGCTGTTGTCTTCAAGTCCCTACAGTAGGGAGCGTCCTTCGGTGGCTGATCCGTACCGTTAAATGGCGTGTAACAAACAACTCAAGATCAGTCTTACGTAAATGCTGGTGTTGATTGTCTGAAACTGGCGATTTGAATGATTTTAACATTTGTGTTCGTGATGAGCATCATAATCATGGTGCAAATATAAACATGTGTGGCTGGCTTCATACCTGCACATGTACAGGTGCGAGCAAAAGGCTGGCTTCATACCTGCACAGGTGCGAGCAAAGGCAAATTATCATCAACAGGGATTTTTTTATCTTGCCCCCTCTTTGATGGTTCTCGAGCTAATCTTCAAGTTTCGTCTTTCGGCTTCACCATATTAGCACACTTGTATCGTTAACGTTATTTAATACTTTTAGCGTTTAAAAAGAACGCACAAACATGCCACAAATGGACCTCTTGATTTATTGTGCCCCTAACTAAAATTTATATCCCGTCAGCAATTTTCGGTGATTTCTGAAGGTATTAGGTCATTTCACGGTCATACCTTTTCCCCGTCTAAGCGGACGTTTCACCATCATGTAATCTTGTTCATATAGTTAACTTCAGAGTGAATATTTCAATGATGCGCGTATACCACAAGTGGTTATATATCATGGTTTCTGCAATATTTGTGAAATGTTTTCATTTTTCAACAAATTTGACGAATTTTGCAGATTTTCCGAGCATACAGACTGTGTCGGCGGGAGGTTCCCCACCGTAAACACCACCAGATGAAGTGTCAAGTTGGCTATTACGACGACTGCTTGCCCCAACATAAGCTTAAACGTAGCGATATTGAACATATATAAGCCGATGTTTACAAGAATTCATGTTTGTATGTTATCACTCGCGTTGATAAGCAGTACTGCGCAGTGTAAGACCCCATTGTTGTTTGGCGGGCGATATAATTAACATGGCTCACGCACTGTGGGCTTCTGGTCCGTTCCGCGCCGACAAAATGCTCAATGAAACGGCATCCAATACCCCTTCAAAGGCTATTTTTCACACTGATAACCCTCCTCACCATTTATCATACTAGATATTACCCATTTATCAGTTTGGAAGGAAGAAATATAATGTTTCCTTACATTTTCTACAACGCATTCAAATTCTCCTCGATATGAATTGGTGTTGACATGCCTTCAAGTAGTCCCAATATAAATTGTAATGATTAATATGCTATATGGATTATGCCGGAGATTTTACATTGACAGTTGTTCCTACGAGGTTTGGATGAAATAAGACTCCTCAAAGATCATATCTTCACTATCATTAATTTCATTAGACTGCTGTGCATGTTTGCTAGCGTCATTTTCAGGAATTACAATTTGAATGTACTTTCCTGCTGTGACTTCTAACAATAAAGAAAGATATGCTTGAAATATAATATTTAGAATATGGTTATATTTCTTTGCCAAGAAAGTTTAATTTTAGGTACCGGTGTACATGTGTTTATCATCTCATTATCAAAGACCTGAAACACCCAGTGACCCCTGGTTAAATTCATCACTGATGATGTGTTGTGCACTATCGGAATGCATTCTAGAGTTCACACAGTGAACAATTTGGGTAGAGAAGATGATCAACTGATTCAACGTATGCAAATGGAGAACTTATTTGCATAATATCGTTACAATTTCATTAAAATCATTGGGAAATACTTATTCACTTAAAAAGGTTAATATTATTTGGCGAAGGTATGACGTTGTGTAACTTTAATTTATCATAGATCACCACAGGTTACTATTAATGACGTGTGTCTACTCTACTCTTTATGGACATACGGAACAAAACCAGTCTGTTTATTTCCATTCACCAGTTTATTGACCCCAACGCAAACGTAACAAGAGTTTCTGAAGGAGTTATTTCTGTTAATGTTACAAACTTTTCCTACCACAAGCTGGCAACACATCTACCCAAATCGAACGTTAACAAAAGCTCTCTGCCGCCTACCTTCAACCGATACAATCATGCTAATCATTGTAAATCTTTTTGTCGGGCACATTTTACCGTGCCAACATCATGAATTCGTGCAGTTTGATTAATCAGGGTAGTCTAAAGGTATGGCTGGGCAAAACATCTTGCCAAAAAGTAGCCATCAATGTTAGTAGTTATGTAGTTATATTTTTATAATCTAACATACTTCGCCATCAAATGGTGCTATTTGTTAGACAAATTTCAAGATCAAAGTCTCAAATTACACAAAAATTCCAAAGCTCTTCAAAGCTTTTTTTTTAATTGTAATCATTGGATAGGTCTTAGTGAAAGAAATCGAAAGGTTTTTATTTCGAAAAATCGGACATACCGTTAGAGAGTTATGGCCATCAAAGGCCTGAAAATTACGCCGTAATTTCTACGAGTTAGCTTATTAAATATGCAAGATTACAATATCTCTTCAATCATACAAGATAGAGGGAAATAAAACTTGGTTCCCCGGGTTTTGTACCATGCTGAATTGAACTATGGCCATGAAATTTACATATCTCGATCAGAAATGATAAATAATCCTGAATAATTGAGTTCCAGGGGTAATAAAATCCGAGTCCGCTTATTGAATATGCAAAACCACCATATTTTCCCTATACTTGAATATGAAAAAAACTGGTATACGGAGGTTTTGGCACATGCCGAATACAAATCTGACCTCAAAATATCATTTTGGTCATTTACGACCTATAAATGTGGATTGGGTCACTACTACCTCCAACAACAAAAAATCAAGATCCATGCATTATTCAAAATAGTATTTTCAGAACGCCCAAAACACCTCCAAATCGCCTCAGCCACCACTCTTTGAGGCCTTATCACTTGGCATTGTCCTTTACCTAGTATTCGCCTTGTAGTTTTCTTGTAGCAAATCTAGAAAATGTAGAAAAGGCTCGTCACAAAATATTGGTGTAGTTTTCTACCTTTAGTGTTGAAACACTCCTTTTCTAATAAAGATACACACAATGACTACTTTCATTTCTCACGTTATCATGCTATCGTTTTGTTAGGTGCCGTAGGATATTGCTACCATTAACAACATTTTCGGAGATTTCTGTACTTTAGACGTCAATGCTCATGGCGACGTTCTCGGGGTCCAGGTAGGTATAGGCGACCTTCCCCTCCGCCTTCAGATCTTCGTTACGACCCTTGATCTCCTTGGAGAGGTTCTGGAGCTCTGCGTGGAACTTCTCATGGACCTCAGGATACACATCCTTCATGGCCTCCACCTAGGTATGACAAAAAGCAAAATGTTTTAATATTACATTCTGTCTGTATACGTCCTCAAGCAAAAAAAACAGCAAGGAGATATTATGTAAGACAACCTTAGCACCATGTCTACGCTACAGCAAAGAACGACAACAAGAAAACGCACACCAAGTCATGTAAAAGATTAATCTAAAAGAAGATCGGACGCTAAAGATTTGTATCTGCTACAATACGCTCCAAAATGTATAATTTTTTTTCCATTTTGCTGTTAGATAGACAAGGACAATGTGGCAATGCACTCAAGTTAGTAACTTATATTATGAACAGTGCCACATACACAGTAATTGCAGAAGGTAAAGGTAGACTTTTCTTTTACCTCCCCGACCGAAGTCAGGTACCCATTTTTACACCTGCGTGAAGTGAAGATGGTCGTGTAAAGTGCCTTTCCCAAGGGCACAACGTCGGTGGCACGGTGGGTATCGAACTCGGGACCTCTAGATTCCGAGCAGAACGCTTTACCAGTTACACCACACACGACGCCTTATTTATGTAGAAACAAAAATGCGCCGTTTAGGTGCAGGCTTTCGGAGGCCGGCAATCAGAAAACGCCAGCAATCAGCGACCGAGTACAAATAGAAATGGCCAGCAAGAGTGTATTATGAGCCAAAAAAAGGGCCCCAGAAAGCCTGCTATGGAGGCCAGGTGCAGTGCCATATTATCCTTGCCCATCCTAAAGCAAATAAACGATTAAAAAAACGTGCAACAGCTTTAGTGAAATATCCACTTGTGATGCACATGTAACATCATAACCAAATGTTTCAAGTATAATCTTACCCCAGTGATAGCAGTCTGGGACGGCATAGACAGCATGTACGACAGGAGGACCTGAAGAGTGGTGGTGTGGGGAGGAGGCAGGGCCTCCAGTACAGCGGACTCCAACATGTCGTTCGGTCCGACCGGCATTGGTGATGACAGCTGAGCCGGCCTGGGGGAATAATTAATAACATTGATCGTTACGACAGCCACTTGCATTGAGACAGATTTTGGAATTCTGCGTTACTAAATGTTACAGAGAGTATTTGCAATCAACTGATACTCATTCATTTGGAGTTTAGCCACGCTTGCAATAATTCTAGAGTTTAGATTCCCCGATTGTGTCATGGAGTGAAGACAATGTATAACCTTCTCACCTGTTGGGTATGAAGGAGTAGTAGTCATACTGCGGGAAGTTGATGGCGGAATGCTGCGCGCTCACGTTGAAGATGATGTTGGTCAGGCAGTCGATGAGCAGCTGCTTGGTGGAAATCTCGCGAGGAAATCCGTGAAGCTGTCCGGGACCTTCGGTCATCTTGCAGAATTCCTGAAGGGCTAAAAAATAGTTGCTGTATGAACACAGAGTACTATTGACATTGCAAATTATGGTTATGCTTTCCCTATATCAATTGAAGTAAGAATGTTTTATTAAAAAAGAAAGCATAGTGCTTATATTTAGCTTATTGAAATATTTTCCAGCGCACCTTTGTCAGCTTGCACAGCTTGGTCATCAGCGTAGGCACGATTGACCATCCCAGTTACGTACGTCTTGTACACGTTCCACAGTTTGAAGCCGTCATCACGGTAGAAGTAGCCTTCCAGTCCATCAGTGCGGATCTCGTCAAAACCACGGCGTTTCAGCTCTTCGGGGAAACTTGATAAAAATGATAAAATACGGGTAACCGAAAAGGCTTAACAAAAGGAAATCTACTATGTCAACTGTGTGTCAGTTTAAGACTAGAAGATCAAAGCTGAGCAACAAATTGAAAAACTTACGCCATGTCCATGAAGTTGTACTTGCGCCACTCCTCGAGGAACATGACGAGCCCTCCCACGGTGGAAGTAGCGAACATCGGGTCGGTGATGGGGAAGATCCTGGAGACCAGGGAGTGGCGGGCCAGGTAGTTGATGCCGATGGTGTCCTTGAAGTGGGGCAGCAGCAGGCGGTGGATGGGGTGGTCTGGTGGCAGGTGGGTGTGCATGGCGACCACTAGCGGCTCCATACCGAGATGGGTGTAGCCCAGATGGTACAGGAACTGGTGCACGCTGTTGTCAGCAGATTGGACGTGCATCTTGGCAAACATGTACTTGTTAGGATGAGTCTTAGCACTTTCAGGGGAGTACACTTCGTTTGCACCCTATAACCAAAAAAACAACAACAAAAGGGTTTCGCTCTTGAGACAATTCGCACATTATAGCAGCCTAATGATTATGAAAATGGTGAAACGCCTCAGAAAATAGAAAATAATCAAGTTCTCTTCATATTTCTTACCCTTGTCCCTGGTCAGCTGGATGCCGAGCATGTTCAGACGAGACTTTCCACCCTCCAGCTCTTCCCTGTACATCAGCACGATCGGCGCGTAGAAGAATTTGCCCGGAGTGGCAGGAACGTCGAGCATGGGTTCGTAATCCACGATGAAGAGCCTGTTCTCTTCCATGAGCTGCAGCGTGGTCTTGCCTTGTCCTTTCAGGCCAAGCATCCCTGCTGGAATCCGGCTCTGGTCCTTACACAAAGTCACCAGCATGGGGTTGATGCCTGATATTGATAAGGATAAAAGACAATTATGGCTAAGATTCTCCTGGATAAGCTTTTATATGAGAGAAACCAGTCCTAATTTCTACGAAAATATGCCAAATTAATCTACATGAAAATCATCATCGCCCTTCGATGGACATCCAAGAGAATTCTCACTGTGACTTAAAGTTTAATTCTTTTTCGCATTTTGAGCAGCCTTTGTTTATACTTTCTCCTGTAATACCACTTTGCTTCTTTATCAGATTTACAGCGAAGGCAAATATTCCTCTTTATGTTATGTTATGTTATGTTATGTTATGTTATGTTATGTTATGTTATGTTATGTTATGTTATGTTATGTTATGGTAGAAAGGGAATATTGTCCACGTACCCTGTAAATACTGGCGGCAGAACTCCTCGTCTTTCTGCCATTCTTCAATCAGCTTTTCGTTGGCAGGAAGGTAGCCGCTGAAGTTGGCCTTCCACGGATCCCAGATGCCCTTGACTTGGGCCAGGCGAACCATGATTTGACCCTATTATGAAGAGGTAACAGAAATGACTATGATGTATATATACTCAGTTTTATTCTACAATGGTTCATTCAATTCAATTCTACTGTTACACTTGCTGTAAAATTTTTATTGGAAGTGCAACAAAACAATACACTTGTATCAATAGGTAGCTGACTATCTGGTATACTTGCTGTTCAAGGCAGGGTGTTGGTAACTTCACATGAAGAGATAAGTGCCAAGGCCAACAAATATCTCGTAAAAATAGTTTCCAAAAACACAAACGATGATTTTATAATCACTGTCGAAATGCAATAAAATTGTTATTGTCCGCATCCAAACAACAGGAGGGGAAACCTGGGAGGCGATGAACTCCATGAGACGCTGCATGAGCCGTCCAGCTTTGTAGGGAGTGAACATCTCCTGTGTCGGCATGGGAACACATGCAGCAGGTATCTCCTCCAAAGGCACGTCGGGGTGAGTTCGCAGGCGTTTCATGTAGCTCAACTCATACTTTTGGCCTGGGGAAAAACCAATATCATTGAAATGATATGATATGGGGGAGGAGCTTTCTTTTAAAAAAACATTGGTGCTTTGCAGCGATATATTTTTCGAATAGAACTCTTTTCGGACTTGAACTTTTTGGACAAATAAAGCCTCTCAAGGCCTCTTTTCAGTTAAAAAATACTTAATTTTGGTTCTGTTGGACAAGCATAAACTGTCATGAATCAAGAATCCTTCCTGGATGGTTGTATACATCGGCTAAAATAAGACTAGTAATTACTCTTAAAGATGAGACTGATTATTCTTTTTTATCTGAAAAACTTCTGAACTGCACCTGGCCCAAGGAACGACGTGATGAGGCTGGTGAACTCGTTCCTGATGACGTCCAGCTCGCTCTGAGCGACGGGAGCCAGGAACGGGATGGCTAGGGACGTAATGAGCTTCTCTCCCTCTTCCAGCTCCTTGAGTTTGTCGTGCATCTTCAGGTACAGCCTGACGTTCAGCGTCCCTCCCCCCTGCACGTCCAGAGTCATCTTCTTCTCCTTGTCTGACGTCAGCTCGTCCAGGTTGACGTTAGCTGTACCCATGATGTCATCTTGTCCAATCGTGTCCCGGTCCCTGTGTATAAAATCAAGACAGGTTTTCATTGTTGTCGGGACTCATGTTTGTGTTTTGCAATGCCATTGAATCCTTCATATGTAAACGTATTTGATCATGCCTAATTGAGACAAGAAGGTTCTCTTCTGAATTATAGATGGTTGGAGGCATCCTGACGAAAGTAAATATTATAGACATAAAGACTTTCTTGGTGGGCATAAATGGTGAGGGTGCATTGCAATGTTAATGTTGGTAACAGTGGGTGTATTTCATAGAAAATAGGCACAAAGCTATTCTTCTACGGAATGACTAAAATAACGTATCAATTAGTAAATAGTAGAGTGAGAAGGCGGACTTACATGACAGTAAAGATGATGTTTCTGGTCCGTGACGTCACAGGCAGTTGAAAACGCTCGTCCCAGATTGGTTTTTGGGTAAAACCGCACACCTTGGTGGTCACAGGCTTCCCATCATTCACAGCGAGTACCACGTAAGGGTCAGCGTCAACTGAGTACGGTAGGAAATACATGATTCAAAATATGTCATTTTCAAGACTTATTGTTTCATCAACAACAATGCAGCTATCATACATAAAGTGGACTGCAGTTCATCGTCACTTTACTCATTTCAAGAGCACGTCGCTCACGTAACGTTGAGTACTTACACCAGCCGTCAGTCCTTGCCAGATCAGCGGCACTCTCAACAACGACCTCTAGCGTCCCGACCTCGGAGTGGAAGAGCTGCTGGAGTCCGCTGATGCACGCCATGTAGGCTCCCTTCTGGTTGTCTTGGATACGGGACACGGCTAGCGACGAGCTGACGTCAAAGGTGCACTCGAACTTCACTTCAGTCTCCTTCTCACCAACTTAAAAGAAGATGAATAATCTCAGCAACGTCGTCTATATATAAATCATGTCGTCCTTGTTAAGATAATTTGCCCAATCGAACAGTTAAGAAAGATATAGCTTTCTGTGTCACTTGTTGTCGATGTTAATAAATCAAAATAGAAAATGAATACTCAATTGGTTATCAGCTTCTCCGCCATACTAGCTGATTTGTTGGATGCGTTTTGAGGAGAAGTGGTTGTACGAGTAACCCCCGTGGACTGATTCTAAGTCTGAATTGGTCAAACGGTATGTTACAAACATATTCCATGTTGTACACCATTTTACTCATTTTATCATACATCTCTTCTGTAATCAGAGTTTAAGAGAGCCAGAGAAAACATGTTGTATTTCCCGTACTTACGTGCTGTCATTGTAATGGTAGTGTAGGTGTTACTCATGGTAACGGGTGGTGTAGGATCCATGGACAGCAGACTGTAGATCTGTAGATACGTAAATGGTCTAAACTTCATGACAGTCTCTGTACATATACAGAGACAGAGAGGGGGAGAGAGAGACAGTATATAGAGATGCGATGGTATTAGAGAGATATGGAATGCATAAATAGATACATCAATAAGCAGGAAATAAAATTCCAAAAGTTCAGTAAGATGTCTTAGTCACCTCAACATGATTGTCGTCGTCCCTCCATTCCAGCTTCTCGCGGATTGTCCTCTTCGTTTTGGATGTCTTGAACACCCGAATGCAGCCCACTTTGTCCTCTCCGGGTGCCTCGATCTCCATGCTATCATAGATCTTCCAGTACTCCATACATTCCTGTGGGCCGTGCATGTTTACGATGGTCATATAAAGTTTAATCAAGCAAAATCGTTGGGGTTTGATTCGTGAGAATACTAGTAGTATTGTGTATTTTGCAGTGTACATAACAAATTTGTTGAAGACTCTCAAATCGTAAGCTTCAGTCCCGAGTGTTTTTAAATGGTCATATTTGATTTTTTTTTTTAATGGGAACTATTTTTCTTCTTCCATTTTAAGTTTTCGAAAACCATCTTATCGTGTTCGGGAATGAACACCGAGATACATGTACAGAACTGTGTGTGAGTCTGCTAATTATAATGTCTTACGGAAATATGTAATCAACTCACACAAGAATACGATCATTGAGAAAGTGACAATCAAATCACAAACACTCACGCGTCCAAAAGGCCGGAAGACCTTCCACACATCCTCCAGAGGCACCCTGACGATCCCATGGGCACCGGTGGAGTACGCGCCCTTCTTGAAGGCAGGAGGTCCCGTGTACGTAGCAGAGTCGGGTTCTCCCTCGCCTGGCTTGGGCTCGCTGAAGGTTTCCTGGTAACGATAGTTGGAAAGAGTGTCTATAATTTTGCTTTGACTAACCGGTATTAGGCAACTAATTTAGATTCTTACGAAATCAATCAGAGCAGCAATGATAGTAAGCAGTTGAGAGTAAAATGAAGTTGTCCTCAAACAGATTATTCGGAGCTGACCCCATAGAAGAATACACTACAAACAAAGAAAGCATGTCGTCAAATTGCTTTACGTACAGATTATTTTGAGGCGTCATTTCCATTGAACATTAAGACAAAGAAGCGCACTTTTAAAAATCTAATAGACTTTTTGGGGGGTTGGCAAATGTCAATGTGAATTTGTTCCAAACCTCGAGCCAGGCAATCCGGCTGCTGAAAGCTCCCACGAACCATGTCTTGAACTCTTGCATGGGACTGTCGTTGGCAGGGATGAAGGAGCAATCGTACGTCACACGGACCCTGTTGGGGTTCACAGCGAAGAACTGGATCTGTGGATGAAGTACCGACAAACATTGTACGACCAACTCACCTTCCAGTCAAAAACAGTAAGTATCAATAATGGTCAGCAACAACGAACTCCACCAAACTATCAAAACCTAAAATCAGCACTGAAAGTAAACGCTTGCTCGTTGCAAGTCTCATTAATAGAATACAACACCGGACAGCTAATGTAATAAACTTGTATTTTCTGTTATTTTTGCAGTATGGTCATGGTTACGTATTTCAGTGTGGTTCTTCTGTAGTATCCTTCTCTGTATTGATGTACTTCATGTACCACAAGACGAATAACTAACAGAAATGTCTAATTGGCCAAGTAAAGTCAAAGTAACTTGTGGTTTTGAGAAGCACGTATTGTGCACAATTCAAATGGCTGTTATTTCCGAATAAACTTCCAACACAATGTTTTCTGTCAGAACCGAGTCCTTACCCTGCCCCTGTAGTACTTGCAGTGCAGAAAGTCAGGACTGTTGTCTCCTTCATACACGAACAGGTAGTCGCTGGAGTCCGCCCAGGCCAGACGGACTTTCAGAGAACGGTCCTTGGTGAAGTAGATCGTCCGAAAGATTCCATCAACAACGGTGTCTAGAAGACAGAGAAAAAAGGAATCAAAACGCATGAAGCAAGGTCACCTGGTTATAATGTTCGATACTACCAATACTATAAACTAAAGTATGTTAAACACCCGGGAACAGTGGCAAGAGTTAAGGGTGGCCACAGTGTAGTAACGATAAAATCTATCACAATTCTCGTAAACTCACGAGAAGATTCGCGTATCCAAGTGACGTCATTGAAGTTTCCCACAATGCCCCACATCTTCTCGCGAGAACAGGGGATTTCCAGGCTGAAGAGGTGCTTCCCTCCCAACTTCTCACGGACGACGAAGTTCAAAACGTCCCGGATGCGAGCTCCCAACAGATGAACCTGTCAAAGCCATAAACGGACAACGCTAGCAATAGTTTGAAAACAACACATGTGAGCTTGGATGTGCTTTTTTTAGTTAAGTATAACAATATAGATTAGATTAAATTAAATAAGATTAATACGCAAACAAGAGCAATGATGATCTAACAAAACGTAGCTTTGTCGAAATCTTGTGATTCTTGCTCAAATAAATACAAATGCAACCACGCCCACAACCACGGAATATGATGTAAAACATATCAGTTGTTTGTTTGCAGAGCTAGGTCTTAACATTGAGTTTAGCTAACTAACCTTGTGGTAGGCAATGTCCTGGCGACGTTCCTTGTGATCTTTAATGGCGGACACGAAGCGCACGGATATGGTCACCTTGGCTGCGTCGGTCCCTTCAACCTATGAGATAGCAGTGGTTAAGCCAGGTTTACAATTCATGCGGACGCCGGCCGAATTTGTAGATCAGTCAGAGCTCGCCGAATTTCAACATCGCCCGAGTATCGGCTGTATTTTTCGCTGAAAATCTGCCCCCTTTACAAATGGACGGAGCCCGTCCGACGTCCGTCCAACACAACTGATTATAATTCGTTAATGAGACTGTACTATGCCTTGAACATGGACGAAGTCAGAACTGATTAACCTTGTAAATAGCCAATATTTGTGTAAAATTTAATTTCTGAGTTGCTGGATATGTGTAGGACATGAGTGGAGTGGACGGGCACACTGAAAACAATAATATCAACAGGAATGTTGTGATACACCAATCCAAAAACTACCACAAGAGCCACAAAGTTAACAGACCAGTCTTATTCACCATAATACAATAATATTGACAAAGCTACGATCGGGCGAATCTCGGGCGGACCTTGTGCGAACCTCGAGCGAAGGCCGGCAAAGGCCGTCCGAGTTTCAGACTAGAAGCCTTTAGACATGAAGAATATATGATCTCACACATCCAAACCTATAGCAAAAAATAAATAGGAAGTACATAGCAAAAAATAAACAAGAAGTATTTTCTTGGTGTCCAATTGCCGTACATTATAAAAGGTACGCAGCTTTTTTCTAGAAAAGTTCATACAGTAGTCTTTATTCATTTCATATTTCGAAACAAACTGTTTACTAAAGATGAAAGCCAAAAACAAAGGGACGTGCATGTTCAACACAGGTGTCAAATTGATTAGGTGACAGTTAAATTCTGCCGGAGCCCTCCCAAGCTCCCAGCGACACCAGCGCAACGCTCGCCTAAAGCACGCCAAAGTAGTTAAAAGTCGGACGGAATATCGTCCGGTTATTGCAGGAAGCCCGAACGAGTCCGGTGCGAGGCCGAAGAGTTCGGGCAAACTCCGACTGAAAGAAAGAGAGTCGAAAACCGTCGGGTTGCCGCCCGAGTATTGGCCAAGTCTTGGCCATTGCTCGGACAAGCTCCGGTCGAGCTACAGGCAACCCATTGACGACCTCTCCGAGCTCAACGCTCGCCGCCGAGGGCTCGCTGAAAATAAGCGCAGCTGCAAGTGCCCCGCAAACGCCGGCCGAGCTGCTAAACTCGCTCGAGGTTCGCATAATCGCCCAAACGCCGGTCATACACCGGCCGAAAATGCCCATTTGGAGTTCGCCAACAACTCGGCCGAGCTAAATTCTTGATTTGTAAAGGGGGCTTAAAGGGGGCTTTAGCGGAGCTGCGCTTAATTTCAGCAAGGCCTCGGCGACGATTTTTGGACATGGAGATTTTGGATTGGTCCATAGCAAAATACCTGTTAACTTTATTATTTCTAGGGTGCCCGTCCACCCCACTCCTGCGCTACAAACTCAGAAATTAAAAGTTGATTGAAATATTGACTTTTTTACCAGTCGATTCTCACTTTGTCCATGTCCAAGACATGCTACGATCTCTTGGGGGATATATATTCTTTAGTGTTAGATAGACGTCGCCCGAGCCCCGTCCAATTTGTGATGGGGCAGATTTTCAGCGAAAAATGCAGCCGATACTCCGGCGATGTTGAAATTCGGCGAGCTCTGACCGATCTACAAATTCGGCCGGCGTCCGCATGAATTGTAAAGCCGGCTTAATGATTCTAATAACCACAAGCAGAATTCAAATATTGTAGGGTATAATTTCTATGTCAAATCACTGAAAGAAGCATAGATTTGAACACGGTTCAGCGTCAGTAAATTTTGATAGCATGTACCTTGATGGTCATCTCGTAGCTCTTGTACAGTTCGTTCGGCTCCGCCTCCTGGACCTTCCATGTGCGAGTGGAATTGTCCTTCTCCACCAGCTTCATCTTCCGCTGCCCCTCGGCCAGGTCTGTAGGATCGTAGTAGAAGGACACCACCGTGCCCACCTCTCCGTACCCTGGGGGAAAACAGGAATTTGAAGTAGCAAAGATTATTGTAAGGAATTGTAGGCCACTCCCTTTTCAAATTTGTTCTCTTCAAACGTACCAGACTGTGTATGAAATATTGTCACTGAGATATAGAATTCACCATCAAGAAAGTAACGAACACCAGAAATAGGGAGAGACTGTCGTCTTTCTGGTTGGTAGGTGGAGATAGTCTCTCATTTCTCACATTTGGATGTCGGTCCAAGCATTGCAACGAAAACAATGTAAAAGTTAAATGCACCAGGCACTGGAATTTTCAGATTCAATTTCATCTATACAGATATCTCGTTATATTATGCACAGGCACACGTATGTTAATAAGCTGACCAAAGAAATACAATGTTCACTAGATATTCTTGCTACATACAACTGTTCAAAGCTAACATCAGTTCACAGCGTGTGAAATGCAGCAAGTCCGTTTTGAATTTCATCACTCAGATATCAGATCGAAAACGTAATGTCCAAAACAAAAAGGCTAGGGTCGGCAGGCTTTTGCTAGGGTCGGTCGGATGAGGAAAAAACTATTTATTTTTGCCTCAGGCCTAAATTTAATACCTTTCAGGACTCGTAGGTTTTCGTGCCCTTCCATGTACAGCTGCAGATCCACGAAGTTCCGGAAGGCGGACCAATAGAGCTCGGCAGACACAGGCATATCCTCGGTGTGGGTCAGGAATACCTTGGCGCCCACCGACAAGAACTCTGTCAACATAAATGATGATTAAACTTTCGACAGAGGATTGTAAAGAAACCAAAAGAGCTGGAAAAGAACATACTGTAATTTTGTTGTGAGGCGTGTCAAGTCGTGACACGAGGGGACGAGACGCGAGAGACGCTCATCCGTCGTAGCGACGGTAGAACCATATATATATATATACGAGGGGCATTCAATAAGTAATGTCCCTGACCCATTTCCCATAGCAGGAGATTAATGAAACTTGGCACAGTTATTAGTCTTTCTCTTCATAGGAACCACCCAGAGTTTTGCATTTCTCCCATCATTTGATGTAGCTCTGGACACCGTTCTTGTAGGACATCCCAGGTTGGTCCTCCGACAGATGCCTCATCAATGGCAGAAGAGGGACGACCAGGTCTGGGAGCTGTTTCCACAGACTTCCGACCTTGTTTGAATTCAGGATGCCAGCGTTTTACAAGGTCATATGATGGGGCATCATCACCATAAGTTTTTTTTCATTTCATCAAAAGTCCCCTTTGGTGTGCGTCCTTTCAAATACAAAAACCGGATCACTGTGCGACACTCAACTTGCTCCATTTCACACCTGGTCCATTTCACACCTGACTCAGTTCAAACACCAGTAAATCAGTAACCACAATTAGTTCAGAGCTGTTTTTTGCAACATAACCCATAGAGATATGACTCATTACACATGCAAAATTTCATCTAGATCAAACAACTGGAAGTGGGTCAGGGACATTACTTATTGAATGCCCCTCGTATATCTATCTATCTATCTATACCTATCTATCTATATCCATCCTCACACTCAGGGTTGACAATCACGGCAAAGCCTATGATATCAACCCTGACAACTCAGCCACAGTATTCGGTTATTAGGGGTGCCTTGCTTATGAATATTAATGAGCTTACCCTTATATGGGCAGTCAGCCGTTGGGGATCGGGCGTCGGCATGGTGAGCAAACAAAGCCATGGTAATACGTAACATGATTGGCTGATAGCTTCCCAGCGGCCATTGCGGGACAGCTTTAGCCTGTTTAAAGCTCTCTCATCGCCTGTTCTCTGATTGGCTCAGCCGCTGGCAGCTGGTTTGTGGCGACGCCCCCGGTACCCATATATTAACCTCAGGCAAGCAGAGGTGAAAACAGATGGAGTCCCTCTGACGACTCTGTTTCGCCTTTGCGTGGGAGAATGATCTATATCTATCTATCTACCTATCTATCTATTTATCTATCTATCTATCTATCTATCTATCTATCTATCTATCTATCTATCTATCTATCTATCTCTCTATATAAAGGACTTGTAAGCATGCAGCAAAGGATAATACTCAATACTTTTTCAGTGACTACAGTTTTTGTTGGTATTTTCAATTCATAGGCACTACCAGAAAAACAATATTTTTTATCTGTCATAAAGAAATAGTGAAAACCTAAGAATGTAAATTTGTATTGAGCAATAACGTTTTACGGATAATTACATTATCGAAAGGCGCGTACAGAATTCATTTTGGTACGCCAGTAGTGTTAAATTATAGACAATCTTTGTTGACACGACAAAAGTACAGCGACTTTCGTAAGGTCTACATGTATATATAACATGACTACTTGCAGTACAACTAAACACATATACATGGATATCTATAGGTATGGATACATCAACATAAAGGGTCTAGCATGTCATTTACACTATTGGTTCTACGGTATAAACAATCGTGGATATATTTGCCTACTTGTACACAATGTGGATGATCGCCTCCCAGAATGTACTTGAATTTATCTATCGAACAGAGAGAACCAAAGTCTTTAGAGCGAGCGGAAAGTAAGGTGAACAGCTCTGTTAACTTAAATGAACTTCTGTTCCCGTTAGTAAAATATTTTCAGGGGCGTTGCCTGTAGGTAAAAGATCCAACAAAACAAAGGTCGTTTCGGCGTGCATCAAAGTGTGACCACTTACTTCCAGGCAGTTTGCAGTCATCCACGACTTGTTTAAGTGTTGCCACCATTTTGTCAGGTTGTTGTAACGTCAGAATAAGACCAGGGATGAAGAACGCCTGTATCAACATTACACAAAAATAAGTCAGACTTAATTGTCAGTGGGTCAAGACGCAAATTAAAGAAGGGAATTCTTAGGAATAGCAAATTTTGTAAACATTTTTTGGCATACATTTTCGTACACAATGTTTGTTTGCTTGTTGGTTGATATTGTGGATGGATGGATGATTGGCTGGTTGATTGGTTGGTTGGTGGGTGGGTTAGTTTGTTGGTTAGTTTTTTGTTTGTTTATTTGGTTAGTTGGTTGTGTGGGGTTGTTGGTTATCTGGGAGAGGGGAAGCCAAACAAATCACCAGAGCGGCGCTTATAACGTTACAAAGTTGGGCAAAAATTACGTCATTTTGTAACTTTGAATTTTATCTCGTTGGAAATTTCACAACAATCTTTAAAAGCCAAAAATGTAGGTCTATTCAGATCTTGTTTTATTTGTTTTCGTTACGTCCAAAGGTGTTGGAGTGACAATGCCGTAAAATATGCTGAATTTCGTGTTCTTGAGATTCGAAAATTGGGGAAGATGACCACAAAACTTTATTTCCCCGTTACCATGGCAACAAGGAGTTTTGATCTAAAAGAAAGCTATTTTGAGGGGTTGTGTTCCAAGTACTATCACCTTGCAAAATATGAGCCAAATCGATTATTTGACCGGTGCCACCATTTTACCCCTGCCACCATTTTGCTCTTTAAGAATTCTAAAAGAATTTTTATTAGAATTCTAACTTAATTTGTCACGTAGAGTACTTTGGCCACGGCTAAAATTCACAATTTTCGCCAAATGCCAAATGGCCTACTTTCACGGAAGACCACCGCCCAAAACTCTACACGTCAAGCAGTTGTTTGATAGACATTTGAAAAGAAGTTGAGTTAAAACTCTATTTCAACCTTGTCAAATGAAGATGGCTAAAATTAAACATTTAGCTGAAATGGTTATTTTAACGGGAGTAAGTGAACTGCAGCTTCCTTACATTAATCGATCTATTCTGTAAATGTAAGAAAAAATGCAAGAACATATTTAGGAAGAAAAACGCGGCTATCAAACGCTGACAAAATAGAAAACCCGATAAAAATGTCTTAAAAGACGTCAATATCCAGTCACGGACTCAACATCTGCTCGGAGAGTAGTATTATTTGACTTGAGTCTCTTGACGTACCGTCAACGTGCTTATTGGGCTCATCGAAAGGTAGGGATATTTTAACTTAATCTACATTCTTTGCCAACACAGTGCAGTCACCAACTCTTTGAGAACGCTGTTGTGACCGACTGTCCTTCAGGGCAACCGGAAAATAGTTCACAACATGCCTCAGCGTTTGGTGACCTTGGCATAGACGGCAGTTAGACGACAGTAATTTTCCCCATCGGACGCGTGTAGGCAGCCAATTGACAGTGGCGCTTATGGCAAACTCAGAGACGCTTCGCGGACTTTTGCACAGTGAGCTTCTCCATCTTGTGTCAGACTGCTTGACTTCAACTAGTTCCACCAAGTACTGATGATGGCTATACCTAATCTTCATTGGGCAATGATATTTCAAAATGTTTTTTCGGGCCAAATGCGGATCTTAAATCTTCTGATCTCATAGTCATATTGCTGGTACAATCCACGAACTACTTAGGTTGTCTTGGTACTTGTCCATGGACAAAGGGGACACCTTCTACAAGCGCCTCACGTCCCTAACGACGATCTCATACGCAGGGTGTTCTACCCGGAGTACACATGGGAACGATTTTAGAGGTTCGAGAGAAATCTCGACGTTCTAATCGTAATAGTTCCCGGGCGTCATGCTTTACTTACAGAACAAAATGGATCTGACTAGGCTGAGCATATTTTAGACTTTGTGTCAAGTTGTGTTAAAGTTTTTGAAACAGAATTTTTACCACTAGGCTTACACTGTTAGATAAACAAAGCCCTAAACAGAATATACTGTTAGAATTGGTATATGAACAACTACAGTAAAGAAATTTATAAATTGCATGTACTCCTAAGGCAATAAGCTAGAAAATAGAACCCTCGTCGTTAATTGCTGCAGTTTTCTTTCTGTCTCACGCCATAACATAAGAAAACGGTACGAAATGGAACGCCCGATAAAAATGCATAAAGCGTAAACAAGAAAGCTTCTGAAAAAAGCTGGCCGGTGCGTATTTTGGAAAAAGCCTGAATGTTAAACAAAATCACATGAAAAAAAAAGTTTTTAACATCGAATTACTGAATTGGTCTGTCCTCTATCCAAAAAAAAACATGACATGAGATTTGTCTTACAAAGAAATGGACAGTCATGTTATCCATGTTATCTGTATTTATCAAAGATCGTGCGTTCCTTCAGTGCGTAAAGCGGAAACTTTAATAGTATGGCGTTCTACGCCTAGGCGCGCCTGACTTATGGTATCGCGACGGGAGGTATGGGGTAATCTCAAAAAACAGCGGGTCTTGGGCCGTCATATTCGGTCAGGGGATGGGCGAACATGTTAGCCAACGAATGCGCTAAAAAGTTTTGCATATCGTTCCGAAATTATCTTAAAATGGGCAACTTTTAAACTTTTTTGGGCAATATTTTAGTGAAAAAGGGACCGTGCGGGCCGGAGCTGGACCGTGCGGGCCGGAGCTGGATTTTAACGGGAGTGAAATAGAAGAGAACGGTTGAACGGTTGAAGGGTTGGACGGTTGAACCAACCGCTTCTCTGGGCACAAACCCGGTGCTACGCACCGGGAAAAAACAGCCGCTTCGAAGCTGAACCTTTTCTGCTTGGAGAATATTCTCTGTACATGCTACGTATTCGACACTTCGGATTCTATGTCAACAGCCCTAATCACTATGTAAGACAAGGTCACTTATTTAAGTCTCCAGCTATGTAGTTCATTAAGCTGATGTCATATGGCAATTTCTGGACATGCATTAAATAACAAAAGTGTTGCAACAAATTGTTTTACCATAAGCGACGGCATCTCGGTTGACATAAACCAGAAAACCGAGCCAAAAAGACAACTCAGGCCTAGATGTCAATCCTATCCTGCAACATTTACACTCTGCCTCAAGAGCTATCTAACCATCAAAAGTCACAACTATAGCATTTTCAGAACTACTGTTCAGTACAAAAGATACTAAAAACCTGACGTTCTGCTACAATACTATAGTAACCCGTTGGGAGTCGTATTGTCGATCTTAACCTCCATTATTCTTATCAAATAAGAATCCATGCACAGCTTCTCGAGCTACGGCGTCCACAGACGTTACAGAAATACCTGATTAATTTCTCATCATCATCATGACATTAATTTCTAGTGTTCTCGTTAAACGTATATGTAATTAAGCTAACCAGTGAGGAGTCACCAAAATGTATATCAAAACAGAATGAAGAAAGAATGACAGAATGTTGGGTTGACGTGTAGTGTGCGTGAAGGTGTGGGTGGAGAAGCACCATCTGAAACGTGCGCCATTTTGTCATATCATGTGTCTTGTATACGTACGGAGTCAAGGACGTACTTATCACAGCAGCACAGAATCGCGTTGTCATACGGCATATAATGTTCATTTGGTGCGAGTATATGTAGCGTACATGTTACGACAGGTGTCTGTAAAGAGAGATGCGCCACAACATACGCCCTCGGCATACGATCATTTCATTGAGCATGTTTAATTAACTGCCAAGGAAATTTTATGAGATGGAGTAAAAATAATACATCTTGCATTGCACGAGATGCGTGAGAATCACATATAGGTGCTCATGCGTCAGCAATGGAAGCATGATTAATCTTAAAACAAACAAGAAACAATTTGCAAGATGTTCTGTGTTTCTCCGGGTCCAACACATGGAGGCATATTATTGTCCTGAGGTAGTTACTATTTCTATATCTCAGTGGGTTCCAATACAAGAAGAATATGACCCAAGGCCACGCCAATACGACAGCAAAATGCACAGGCGTATAGCTAAACTTGTGGGAACTGTTTGAAGCCTGCGGCTGCATGTTTCTACGGCACCAATAGAAAAAAGGGCGACTTTGTCAATTCAACGTGACAAGTATAATCCCATCGACTCTGTTTCTATGAAATGTACGGAATAAACTGTTTCCATACGGTTTCTTTAACGATCGGAAAGGTTTTCAACCAATGTTTTAAGCACAATTGCGTTCCAATACATGTAGCAATTCTTTAATGTTCTAACGTTTCAGCGTAGACGTGTACATGAAGTAGAGTCGTAAACAAATGTATCAAAGAAGCTAAAAACAAACTTACTGAGCTCTTGCAACGCCAGAACTCGTTGACGCCCCAACTTAGACAGGTGTTCTCTCAAAAATAAAAGGGTGCGGTCTGAACACGCTATCTTCTTTGTTCGATCGTTTAATTCAACCAATCACTATGTCTGATAGGAATACATTCGGTACGTTGGAGACATTCCACCCCTCTAGGTATCCAATCAGCGTCTTCGTTACTAAAACTTCACCGGCACGAGGCTTCGAGGTATATCCGAAGCGACAGATGCATAATTTAATCAGGAATTCTACGAAGAACTGGGTGAGGTATAGAAAAGCCCATAGCTTTCTGATTAAATTTTGTTTGAACCTTTATTTATTCACTGTCAAATTGTTTCATAGTCACATGATTTGTGCGTGTGGCTACACACTGGGAAAGTTGCTAGGCAGAAATGCTATATTTAGTAAATGTAGACTAGGTTTTGCACATCAACAGCAATGCCAACGTTACCTATAGTACTTTGGGATACAACAACTACTAAATCATATTTTCGCCATCCTTAAAAATACTTGTTAAATTTTAGTCCAACTTTTGTTAAGGCCAGCCATTACGAGTTGTGTGCTTAAAATATTTTTCTGTTGTCAATCGCTTTGTTTTAAGATATGATAACAACAAGATGTCTTAAAAGTTCCTAAATTATGGGGACACCCATGTTATACTTCCGTATCCACATCTGCTTCAGCATGCGGGGGTTACCAATTGTTACAACTTGCCACTGCGCCTTATTTTTTATCTTCAACGGTATACAGTCAAACCTGTCTATAGCGGCCACTCAAGGGACCGGACAAATTTGGCCACTATAGACAGGTGGCCTCTGTATAGAGGTGGTAACTTGCAGATAAAATACGCAAGGGACAGACAAAAAGTGGCCACTATGGACTCTGTAGAGGTGGCCCCTAATACAGGTTTGACTGTATTACAATTTGAGCCAATGTCAGCGATTCGCAACTTTCTCTTCAGTTCCAATATGGCGGGTGTCTACACTTTGTAACAAACCAATGCTTGTAACAAATGGCAATGGTTTGTATACCGTATGTTTTGCTGAATATTTTAAGAACATACGGATGACCCAAGTGGGTATATGGCAGGAAACTATATATGCAAGATTTTGATGGCTTTGGATGGAGTTGTGTCTTGTTGTTTCGCTCATTTTAGTTTAAATATTGTTCATCTACAAAAATATGTCATGTAAGCAGTAAGAAAAGTGTACTGCTTCTGATAGAGATTTGAAGTTATCTGTTGAGAACTTGCTTGTGATACTATGGCCCCTGGCAGCCCGACAAACAGCGCACCACTGATAGCGATTAATATCGGTACTGCAGCTAGGTGACGTCATGTAGCTAGTCTAGCGACGTTCTCGTAGAAAAAAAAAGACAAATAGATATCAGCAACTGTAAAATTCGATCATCTGAAACAACAGTTCCTGATTAGAAACACTTTTATCGTTTATTGATAAGATATTATGGGCAATTTTACAAAAGTGGTATCGAACATAAATTACCCACAATTCCCGTTGCCAGGGCGGCCATATTGGATACTTTGCCGCTCCAGCTCGAGAAAGTTTTGGTCGGGTTTTTCTTGATTTTAGTCGCTGTTTGGAAGACTTAGCGATGTCAGACGAAGAGACAGAGAAACAAGAGAACACTTACGTCATCCGACCGAATTTCCAGCACAAGTGAGTCCCGCGTTTGTTCTTTTTGTGGGTGAGAAATAATCACGAACTGATCGAGAAAATTTCCACTGCTTTTGTTTTGAATATGCTTCAGAGCTTAAATAATATCTGGTGTATTTTGCCAGCCAGTAGGCACCTAATAATTTACATTTATGACGTTCTTCTATTCTGGTTGGCTCCTGATTCGTGACTTGTATAAATATCATCGGTAGTAGAATAACTACATAAATGAAACTACAACTACAAATTTACATTACATACAGATCTGCTTGCGCTTGTGAAGGATCCGTGTCCTTTTTGTCGGTGAAAAATAATCATGGACTGACCAACAAATTTTTATTGTTCATGTTTATGCTCCATATTCCCTGTCCTGACCACGGTTGTGTCTGTCTCCCATCCCACATCTGCTTGGAGATCATTCTAGTCAAAATACATACTGGTAAATGGATAGATGTCATAATGTACATGTAACGCGTTAGGCCTCATTTGGCTTTTACTCTTAGTTATTATTGATTATTGACAGGTTCCGACCGGCAAAGGTTAAAGAGTGTATCCACACTGTGCTGAATGATCAGAGTTATTGATTATTGGTTATTGACAGGTTCCGACCAGTGGCAGTGAAAGAGTGTATCCGCATTGTGCTGAATGAGAAGCTGGTTATGTGTGGTTATTGATTATTGGTTATTGATTATTGGTTATTGCCAGGTTCCGACCAGCGGCAGTGAAAGAGTGTATCCACATTGTGCTGAATGAAGAGCTGTCAGGGAAGGAGTATGACGGGGAAGAAACAGCCGAGCTCTGCAAACGGCTCTCCAACGAGATCAAGAAAAAACTCAAAGGTGAGAAAAACTCAGCAGCCAAACATGAAGCAATAGTGCAACATGTGGGACCGCGTGGCACAATCGGCAGCACGTTTGACTCAGGTCCAGAAGGTCCTGAGTTCAAACCCCGACGTGTCACCGATCTTGTGCCCTTGGGAAAGGCACTTTACACGACTTTACTATATAGGCTACAAAAATCTTCAGCAAATTGAAGTTGGTAGCCTCAAAAACGAAAGAAAGAAAATGTAAAGCCTGAAAAAATGCTTAAAACTGGTCAAAAAACAGCAGAGCTAAACCTCTGCTTAGAGAGTAACTTTACTGCCATGACCTTTGTTGTTGTGGAGCAGAGGAGATGAGATTAGAAAGGCAAAGTAAGATCACGTGACGTAATTGACAGCGCGTTGGGCTCAGACCCAAGAGGTCCCAAGTTCGAACTCTGCCGTGTCACTGCCCTTGGGAAAGGCACTTTGCATGACTTTCTCCACTTCACTCAGGTGAAAATGAGTACCTAGCTTAGGCCAGGAACGTCACTCAGATAGGACATTAAATAAAGACTGTGCCATAATGATTAACATAATGATCATGGGCACTTAAGGAAGAAAGAAAGAAAGTAAATTTTTGCCAACTGGGCCTGTACTTGATCCTTCAGGTTTGTATGAGTATGGCCTGGACTGATGTTTGTTTGTTTGTTTATTTGTTTCAGAGCTGCCGTACGACAGGTACAAGTTTGTTGTGCAGGTTTGGTATATAGCATGTTGATGTTTGTATGAGTATGGTCTGGACTGATGTTTGTTTGTTTGTTTCAGAGCTGCCATACGACAGGTACAAGTTTGTGGTACAGGTAGTCATCGGGGAGCAGAAGGGAGAAGGCGTCAAGTGAGTCCAGTTTTCTTCTGCGTTATTCATTTGGTTCATGTTAAGCATGCAGTGCAGATTATGAAAGTCTGAAAGAAGCTGCAAGCAAGCCTGAGTTACTCTCCAAGCAGAGGTTAGGCTCCGGTTGTTTTTTTTACGTTTTTTTAGTCATTTTTATTGGACTTTCTATTTTTGTATTTTATCTTGCTGTGTCAAAACCTAACTGGTTAGGCTGGCGTACTTCAAGAAAAATGACAAAATAGAAAGCCCGATAAAAACAACCAAAAAAAACCTTAAAAAACAGCCGGAGCTTAACCTCTGCTTGGAGAGCAAGCCTGAGTACCATCCTCCGTTGTGACTGTCTGTACCATCTCTGTTTGCTGGCTCAATCCTTTCACTTCCATGGTTGCCAAGGGAAAGGCCAGGTCACGACAGAGGATGGTACTCAGGCTTGTCTGTGTTACACAAAGTCTGCTGTCCGGGGCTGTAACTGGCCGGCGGATGTTTGGCGGGCTGCTATTAGCAAGATTTAATCAGGCTAGTACTCAGGCTAGCTGCAAGTTTGGAACCTTCTATCTTTCCCTAACCCTGTTCTCGCCTTCCCTCCATCCCCGCCCACAGAATGGCCTGTAGAAGTTTTTGGGATGCCGACACAGACAACTATGCTCAGGACATCTTCATGAATGTGAGTTTCTCTGTTGTTTTTTTGTTTTGCATAACTGATAAACCACCTTTAAGTGTAACACATTTTGTACGGGGGATACAAGCTGTAAAAGACTTACATGTAAGTCCCTAAGGTTTGATCTACTAGCACCAGGATGGATTCTATTCTTGGCAATTTGTGTGGTTTTAGTTTTTTCAAGGTTTGGCCCTTAAACAGGGGACCAGATGAAGTTATTTACTCACTTTGACTAGTGAGGAAATAAATGTTGAGCACCTTTCCCATGGTAACGAGGTGGGGGATTTCAAATCAGAACATTTAACACGGGACCACCTTGTTTCCTGTGAAAGGATTCAATCTCTGATCTCCAAAACCCCCACTTATCAAAAGGACCGTGGTATATATGACTCCTGTAGCTGAATCTTTTTATAACATTTTTACTGGGAAAGACTGTTGGTGTGTCTCTGTATGATGGTGACTGTTTGTGTGATTTTTGTTTGTTTTTTTGTTTCAGGACTCGTTGTTTTGTGTAGCAGCAGCCTTCGGTGTTTTCTACTACTGATTCAGCAGCAGCTTCCATCGTGCACAAAGGGGGGGGGGGGGGGTTGAGGGGGGCAGTTAACAGCACCAACCTGTCCTTGTGGGTTCCATATTGCTTTTAGGCTGTGTTAAAGATTGCAAAGATCTAGTTTTTTTCAGTCATATAAAAATATAACCAAACTACACATCTGTGGGTCAAAGTAAAAAAAAAAAAACTTTGATGTCAATAAGTCAATGCAGAACTCATATAGACTTATATAGGCACAAGTGTGACCGCTTCATAAAGTGCTGACTAGGACTTATATATGGGAGGGTTACAAACAGGTTACTGTACACAGGCAACGCCCCTTCCCACCGTATGACGGTCAGTGGGCGACCAAACTGGACTTTATGATTGGAATAAGACGCATGATGGAAAAGAATAAAATCAAAGACAATAAAACATACAAAATAAAAGTAAGAAAAACCTACTATCTGTTCTTCACCTATGAAATTCATTGAGCAACCTGTCAGAGTTCTGGTTGCAGCTGATAGTGTTAAAGGGTTGCACAGAAAGGACAGATTTTACAGAAACCCTTCTCACATGAACAAAGTCGTTTATTACGTTTTTTAGCAGAGGAAGATTTTTATAGATTCTACACATTCCATCCAATCTCCATTGTGCTTGTAGCATATTTTGTACATGTTTCAGATATGCCACAAAAAGGCAATCAGATTTCTTCATAGTTAAATATTGTATTAATGTGCTAACTTATGAACAAGGACAGAATAACTATAAAACTACTCCAGGCTTTCCATTGAATCTGGTTTTAACTATAGCTTCAGACATTGCTAGAGTGTGTAGAAAAAAAAATGTAAATACAAGTTTCTTTCACATTAGTTTATATTTCTTCACTACATATAGATATGCATGTATATGACATCATTATAAAAAGTTATAGAAATGAAAATTAAAGTTGTCAACAAAAAACTGTTTCTTCTCATTCACGTTCATTACAAAATTAGATATCGATTCTCCGGAACGAAATGTCAATTCTCTGGAAATAGGTTGATACCCTCAGACCAAAAGTCAAAGTTATCAATGATATCCTGAGAAATTAGTCGCAATTCATCCCGAGTCACTCAGCTTTTACAACAAATGAGGAAATGGCACAAACATGTATTTCAATAAACACTGATCAATGTCATCATGTAGAAAAACATCTTAGTTCCTTCACGTTTAACTCAGACACATCAAAGCTGGGGAAGTTTACTGAGTCACACTAAAAAATGGAGTTGATGATGATTGCTAACAAATTTTCATTACTATTCTACAATTGTTCCAGATCAAGGGAGTCAAAAGTAAGGAAGAAAAAAAAAAAACATTCACCATTTTTGAGCTGCTTTCCTATGTTACAAAATACTCAGTACTTTTTGAAATATATTGCGCTATACATTGTACAATGTACATACATTACTGACATTATTGATGTTGAACCGACTGAGGTAAAAAATTGGTTTGAGTTCCATCTGATCTGCAACTGATGCAGAAACCTCCATGACAGACTGCTAAACTCCTGTGTGAGACCCCTATGACTTAAACCTTCCAGCGATCTCCTCCAACTGCTGCATGAGACCCGCTTCCTCCTGTTTTGTGGACTTGGTCCAGGCCAGCGGCAGGTGTTTGGAGACGGGTGCACGGTCTAATAACAAACAAACAATTGTGTACCTGTAGCTGTACAGTTACGACCAAATGAGACTTGAATGTCAGAAAACAAACTTACATGCAGCACCAACAACTGTCCTGACAAGTTCTGTGAAGTGATAAATTGTTTCCTCTGTACCAAAACCACGAGGCTTCAACGGTCAACAGCCTTGTTGAAGGCTCCGTTCTATCTCTTGCCCAAGTGGCCAGTTTAGAGGGTGACGAAGTTAGGTATGTTGTTATATTAGAGTTACACAAAGGCCCATGCTACAGTCACCAAGGAAAAGCATCAGACATATGTTCATACATTTGTCAAATCTTCAGCACATTTGCAGCAAAGCAAAACACATGTTTCAGGTACTAGTAGCATCTGTGTCATTGGCAAGATATAGTGGGTGCTATCTGGCACTTTCACTGACAAAAGGTACATCATGTGGTGGATGCTACCTGAAACGTCTGACCATTTCCCAAATCATATTCAGTTGCTTGAGTAAGTGCTATTTGGCATGAGTGATGATTCATAATGAGATATGCCCACCTTGGAAGAAGAGTCCGCCTGGTTGCTTAGCAACTGCCTCTGCCACACTGAGCCAGACCAGGGTGTCGGCTCCCTGCTCCACGGACCGCAGACGGCTTTTCATCTTCTGGTGGAAATCTGGCATCGACGTCCGCACCGCTGGGATATAACAACACACTCACTTATCGTACACGGCTAGAATATAAGGAAACAAATTCTAAACATGTGCATGTTTCATCTTGAACCAGCTGGGACATGCAAAAATACAAGGATCCCAGTTTTATCTATATGACCTAACAGGTCAGCAGGTGGATTGTGGGATACTAACTTGGCGCATCAGCTCAGTCAGGGTGGCTAGACGAGAGGTGGATTGTGGGATACTACACAGGTGGACTGTGGGATACTGCCCTAATGGATTGTGGGATACTGTGCTGACGGATTTGGATATTACACAGATGGATTGTGGGATACTGCCCTGATGGATTGTGGGACGCTGCAGTGATGGATTGTGGGACACTGCACTGATGAATTGTGGGATACAGACCTGGTGTATCGGCCCATCCGGGGTGGCAGGAGGAGAAGTGGATTGTGGGATACTGCTGGGCCCACTGCTCCGTCATGACGACCTGCTGCCTCTGAAGGTCAAAGGTCACACAAAGGTCACCATCATCATAAAACCATGTCAACAGGAGAAATGGATATGTGAAGAATAGGCAAAGATATTGGCACAAATAACCCAGAATTAAGCTTTTTAACTAAGAGGTCGTCATGGATTTTGTAAAGCCTCAAAGCCTGATAAAACATAGGAGCAGCACACACTTTGTATGTCTCTGTATGTTTTAACTGTACGTATGTAATGTGTAAATATGTATGTGACCACAGGAAGAATAGCCTCTGATGAGGCTAATTGTGGATCAGAATAAACTCAAACTCAAACCCCCAGACGTACCTTGTTCTGTGAGTACGCCATGGTACCAACACCCCCCCCCCAGACGTACCTTGTTCTGTGAGTACGCCATGGTTCCCCCCCCCCCCCAAGCGTACCTTGTTCTGTGAGTACGCCATGGTCCACACACACCCCCCCACCCCCCCCGTCCCAGACGTACCTTGTTCTGTGAGTAGGCCATGGTCCCATCAAACGGCCTCATCTGCTCAAACTGCAGGTCTTTAATGTTTAACTTGGAGGGCAGCATTCCTCCTGACGACACCGTGATCTAGCGGGGTGAGGGGGAGATGTTAGAATCATGTTCTTAACCCTTAGACTTCCAGAGTTTCAGCCCTATAAAATGCTATCAGAGCCAGGGTTGGCTGCTGACCTCCAAAAAGAACCCACTAAACAAGGCCAAAGTCCTTAACTTCCGGGGTTCGTGCGCTACGCGCACGCAAATTTGCTACTCCGGGGGAATACGCTATCCCGGATATATCCGGGTGCGGCACACAGGACATGTATATGTGTGCCGGATATATCCGGGTTTGGCAGTTTAAGGGTTAACTACAACTCTAGCATTCATCATGCAAACAACTTCTTGCTCACTAAGGTGGACACAATATCACAAATTTGTGGGTTGTTTTGTTAGTGTGATTATAGTACATTTATGTTCAAAGATGGTTTTCAAAGATTTCTTTTTTGCAAAATTTATCAATGCTTTGGCTGCAGTTAATACAAAGAAAGGATCTGAACTTCCTTTAAATGATGTCTTGCAGGTTTGCGGTAGGAAAAAAGAAGTGATACAGAAGTATCTCACAGCTACAGCTTTAAATTTAAATGTTGATAAAAACTGTTTCGTGGAAAGAAAAAAGACACAAACGCACCACTCGGGGCTGCTCACTCTGGGACAGCAGGGGCAGGAGGCCGGTCGTTAGGATGTACGTACCTGCAACATGGGACAACTGTCAATCATCTGTCACTCATAAGTCTGTCAACAGTCATTAGACAATTACCTATCAGTCATGTGTCAATTGGTTCACCTGTCCATCACTTGTCCTTACCCAGTGTTGGTTGTAACCCTTACCCAGTGTGTTGGTTGTAACCCTTACCCAGTGTGTTGAAACCCTTACCCAGTGTGTTGGTTGTAACCCTTACCCAGTGTGTTGGTTGTAACCCTTACCCAGTGTGTTGGTTGTAACCCTTACCCAGTGTGTTGGTTGTAACCCTTACCCAGTGTGCTGGTTGTAACCCTTACCCAGTGTGTTGGTTGTAACCCTTACCCAGTGTGTTGGTTGTAACCCTTACCCAGTGTGTTGGTGGTTGTAACCCTTACCCAGTGTGTTGGTTGCAAAGTTGCCCTCCAGTCCGTCTGCTGACACCTCCCGTGTGTTGATCATGCAGCCTGCGTTGTTTACCTGAGAAAAAAAAAAAAAAAAACATTGTACCATTATACGGAACTTTCCAGGAAACAGTCACAGTTTCAGAAGTGACAGAAGCCGAGAGGACAGAAGAGACTCGGGAGCTATAATACGGCTGGAGACCAGGCTACCTCCATCCCTCCTCCTCCAACTCACCAGCACATGTAACTAACTAACTAACTCACTAACTCACCAGCACATGTAGCCGGTCGTGTTCCTGACAGAACTTTCCTGCGAAGTCTGCGACCTGCCGTGGCTGGGCCATGTCCAGAATGTGCAGGTGAACAAGCTGCAGAAAACATGTTAAACATGTAGTTATACCCATATCAACTGTTGTTATAAACTAGAACTATCTTAGATGTGTAGGCAAACGACGAGGACAGAAATTCGGATTACTACTCCTGACAAACAAATCACCTGTCCCACCTGAGCACACCTGTACACACCTGTACACACCTGTCCCATCCGCACACACCTGTCCCACCTGTACACACCTATCCCACCTGAACACACCTGTCCCACCTGTACACACCTGTAAACACCTGTCCCACCTGTACACACCTGAGCACACCTGTACACACCTGTTTCACCGGTACACACCTGTCCCATCCGCACACACCTGTCCCACCTGAACACACCTGTCCCACCTGTACACACCTGTCCCACCTGCACACACCTGCCCTATCTGCACACACCTGTCCCACCTGTACACACCTGTCCCACCTGAACACACCTGTCCCACCTCTGTCCCACCTGTACACACCTGTCCCATTTGCACACCTGTCCCATCTGTACACACCTGAACACACCTGTCCCACCTGTCTCACCTGTCCCTTCTGCACACACCTGTCCTATCTGCACACACCTGTCCCATCTGCACACACCTGTCCCATCTGCACACACCTGTCCCACCTGTCCCATCTGCACACACCTGCCCTATCTGCACACACCTGTCCCATCTGCACACACCTGTAAACACCTGTCCCACCTGTCTCACCTGTACACACCTGTCCCATTTGCACACCTGTCCCACCTGTCCCATCTGCACACACCTGTCCTATCTGCACACACCTGTCCCATCTGCACACACCTGTCCCACCTGTCCCATCTGCCCTATCTGCACACACCTGTCCCATCTGCACACACCTGTCCCACCTGTCCCATCTGCCCTATCTGCACACACCTGTCCCATCTGCACACACCTGTAAACACCTGTCCCACCTGCACACACCTGTCCCATCTGCACACATCTGTAAACACCTGTCCCACCTGTACACACCTGTCCCATCTGTACACACCCATACACACCTGTCCCCACCTTACTCACCTGGCTGCCAGTTTTCTCCATGATGTCCTTTAGTGCCTCCCCATCTGTACACACCTGTCCCCACCTGCCCGACCTGTCTCACCTGTACACACCTACACACACCTGTCCCCACCTGTGCACACCTGTACTCACCTGGCTGCCAGTTTTCTCCATGATGTCCTTCAGCGCCTCCTCACCTCTGGTCGGGTTCCTGCACACCAGATGGACTGTACCACCTGTGGGAGGGGGGGAGGAAATTACATCATGTACTGATGTAGCAAATATATCTTCTCACAACTTGCAACTTACATGATGGCTGATTGACACCTAACCTCTGACCTCTATTGGAGATTAAGAAGGGTGTGTAAGGTATAACTATTAGCTAAGGTGTGGAATTGTGATATAGAGTAATAAATGTGTTGTTAATTGTGATTAGTGATTGACGTGTGACCTCTGACCTCTCTTGGCGACCTCCTCTGCGGTTGCCTTGCCGATGCCGCTGTTGGCCCCGGTGATGAGGAAGGTGCGACCTGTCACATCGACCTGCAGGTCACAGGGGTCAAAGGTCTTGGCTGCAGCTGCATATCCTGAGCTGGGGTGGACATGGCACGTCACATGTATTAATGATGTCATAGATGAATGTCACATGTATTAATGATGTCATAGATGAATGTCACATGTATTAATGATGTCATATCTATAGACGAATAACTAGGTAAAGAAATATGTCACATAGATTATGATACTACAATTTATAATTGGTTTGGCTGTGAAAAGGGAAACAGTGAGGAGATGTTCGTACCAAAAAACTTCATATGGTGGATCATACTTCGACAAGTAGTAATGTTATGATGTCTCAACTTCATCAGATGAGTCTCATAAACACAGGTATGAGATGGTAATACAGAAATAGGTATAGCCTAGTATCAAAATTTTTATTACACCTGGGGGCACTGACCAATGGCTCATTGAAGGAGCAATAGATAACTATATTAAACAGAAATAAATTATAAACCCTATAGATTATAGAATTGTTATGGTAAAACCGTAAATGACTCAGTTGTGACGTACTTGGTGTATTCTCGCATGCCCTTGATGAACCAGACTGCGTTCCTCCATAGAGACATGGTTGGGGAGCTAGTAACGTTACAGTAGACTGGGGCGGGTGCAGAGCTGTAGTTCGGGGAGTCAGGACGGTTTCCTCAGCTTTCCTCTCGGTCTAGTCTAACTCCTGGCTTCTACTGACGCTGGTCATGTCCACATGATATCCTGGCCCACCTCAGCTCGCTTCACTTCCGGTCAGTGTTATGTAACCGGCCTTTCTGTTACACAACTCGGACCATGACGTCATATGTAAACACCCCGGGCCGGCCATGTGCTCTGGGGAGCTGCAACTCGGGCGGGAATGCAGTAATTTTCACAGCTGTTCGTTAAATACACATAATCTACCAATTTAAATCACAAAATGTCCCCAAAATTCACGAGAAAGGGCAATAACGGGCAAAACTACCCTGTTTGTTATGGGGAGCACGTTTTGGGGGGCGGGGTCATCCGTCTCTGGTGTCGTCATCAGAATTTGTGCACTCCGCGTTGGATTGTGGGTAACTACTACATTTCTATCGACGTCAGAGGAAGTACACAACAGGTAGTCAAAATGGTGAGTTGTCCCTTTTTCTCGCAATTTCTCAACAATATCGGCTGAATTAACACCATCGCCACTGATAAATACTGAAAATAATTCTTACACGTCTTATTCATGTGAAATTGGACTGTTTGCTGCTCGTTTTACGGGTACTATGGCCATTTTTGTTGGTGTAACTCTGATGGTTTTGTGGGAGGGGGGCAGTCTATCTACCTGTCCGTGTGTAGAGTAGAGTAGAGTTCTTCTGGCGCAGGTAGGAACTCCTGTGTGTGTGTGTCATCATCATCATCATCTGCAGAACACAATACAGACAAAATACCTTCTTCCCACGCACCATCAAAGACTGGAACAACCTCCCGGACGAAGTGGCTCTTTCGCCATCCCTTTCCACATCAACTTGATCAAGTCAAAAATCTAACTCCTCTCTTCCTGCATAGTAGAAGTAAAGTTAAAGGCTGCAGAATCCTCAAAACGATGAGGGTGGCAGCACAAACGAAAGAAGAAGAGATTGGTCCGGTGCTACATTGGCGACTGTAAGTTTCTTCCAGTCACCTCTGTCAACAACAAGATGATGGATCTTTGTAGGGGTGTGTGTGAAGATGAAGAAATTATGTTGTTTGTTACTGATGAAGTTTATAATGTTTGTTTTTTTCCAGATGAAGTTTATGTTGTTGTTTAGCCGACAAGACAAGCTGCGGCTGCAGCAGTGGTACTGATGTTGTTTGTTTGTTTGTTTGTTCCAGATGAAGTTTATGTTGTTGTTTAGCCGACAAGGCAAGGTGCGGCTACAGCAGTGGTACTCAGCCACCCAGGAGAAGGAAAAGAAGAAGATCATGAGAGAACTCATCACCATCATCCTGGCCAGGAAGCCCAAGATGTGCAGCTTCCTCGAGTGGAAGGAGTACAAGATCGTCTACAAGAGGTACGAAACTCACCTTCACTTATTTCGTCTTCATCATCATCAATACCCACAAATAGCAACATGGGGGGGGGGGGGCATTCAGCACAGGTCATGGGTTAGCCGTTAGGGCGGGCAGGCCACCTGCCTGACACAGAAGGACTCAACAGTGGGAGCAATTACGTACTGGTGACTGTGCCAGGCAGGGCATTCCACTCCGGAACGGTTCATGGGACAAATGAAAACTTTTGAACGTCAGTACGTGCGTAGATGGGCTGGTATTTAATGTGACTACAGGTACACCCTTGGGCAGGTCTGAGTAAGTTCTGTGTGTCTGTATTAATGTTATTATTTATAAGTTTGTAGAGAAATTTTTCTTAGAGTAGACATCTTCGGTTTGGTGAGAGTTGTTACTCCATAGAACTGCTCCTGATCAACCAATCCTTCGACTTTATGATCAGCTGACCATGATGGTTGGTTTGTGAGGGTTGTCCAGGGCTTTATAGTTGTACTGGATGGGGTGGTTCTCCATTAACTTATCTAGTCTTTTTGAGGAGAATTTTGAGTTGTATCTAATGTGTAAGCATTTGATCCAAATGAAAATTGAGTACCTAGCTTCGGTTAGGAATGTACTCTCAGATGGGACTGAAGTCGGCTGTCCAGTTTTCCTGGAGAGCCACTTACCATAAAGTGTAGGTCATGGTGTGAGTGAATCAAACCTTACGGTCTGGTCTTACTTATTTATTTATTTATTTATTGATCTTTAGGGTAGCCCCTTCAGTTAACGTAGTAACTGATTTCCAAGGGAGCCTTATATACATGTTCGCACATGTTCGCACAACGACGGGTTATACCGCCCCTTACGGGGTGACACACCCGTCCGGGTGAATGATGTAGATCACCATGTGGCTGATAAGAGACAGACTTACTGTCCAAAACTTAGGTGTTATGGTTAAGTAAAGGTGCATTTACTGTACAAAACTGGTGTTATGCACATTATTCCTTTACCGGTTATACAAAAGGAACAAAGAAGACAAGAAAGAAGCAAGCATGTTCACATTGATTTGTGAAATGATCTTTATTCTGTTGCAGATATGCGAGTCTGTATTTCTGCTGTGCGATCGAGAAGGGAGACAACGAACTGCTGACGCTAGAAATAATCCACAGATACGTGGAGCTGCTGGATAAGTACTTCGGCAGTGTGAGTGAAGAAAACGGGTTAACTTCATGCCACAGCAAGATCTGCTTTTATATGTGTGTGTGTACATAGACGGAAGGATGCCTACCTACTCCCTACATACATCTGTGTGTCATTCAGTCTATACAGACTATACTCCCTACATGCATACACAGAAAACGAGTTAACAGCAAGATCTGCTTTTATATGTGTGTGTGTACATAGATGGAAGGATGCCTACCTACTCCCTATATACATCTGTGTGTCATTCAGGCTATACAGACTATACTCCCTACATACATACACACACATAAAAGTTGCTTCCTACTAGAATACCGCAGAATTCCCCAACTGTAGCTTAGTCACCTGGACTGAATGATCTAATCTGAGCTATGTAGCCTTTACAACTGTCCCGTGTTTCTGCTGTTACGTATAGATGTTTATAGTCCCATTTAGTTGTACACGATGTGTCTGTTGTGTTTCTCTATTAATTTTTTTGCAGGTGTGTTGTTTGTTCAAATGTTGTTGTGCTGTTGTGTACAGGTGTGTGGTTTGTTGACATGTTTATGTTTATGTACAGGTGTGGTTTGTTGACATGTTTATGTTTATGTACAGGTGTGTGGATTGTTTACATGTTTATTGTTGTGTTATAGGTGTGTGAACTTGACATCATCTTCAACTTCGAGAAGGCGTACTTCATCCTGGATGAGCTGATGCTGGGCGGGGAGATCCAGGAAACCAGCAAGAAGAACTGCCTCAAGGCTATAGCAGCGCAGGACTTGTTACAGGAGGTAAGAACCCCCCCCCCCTACACACACACACTGGTACCCCCTCCCTGTAACCCCCTACACAGGAGACCAGTAAGAACTGTCTGAAGGCCATCGCTGCGCAGGACTTATTACAGGAGGTAAGTACCCCCCCTAACCTCTCCCCCCCTCCACACACACACTGGCACCCCCTCCCTGTACCCCCCTCCCCAGGAAACCAGCAAGAAGAACTGTCTGAAGGCCATCGCAGCTCAGGACTTGTTACAGGAGGTAACCAACCACCCCGCCACACACACGTAGTATCCCCTCATGTACCTCCTTTTCTACCTCCCACCTACAGTTCAAAACCTAGCCTGATTAAATCTCGCTTATAGCAGCCCGCCAAACATCCGCCGGGGAGGGGCCAGTTACAGCCCTGGACAGCGGAGTTTGGGTTACACAGACTATTCAAAACCTTATCTCACAGTTCTCTTTCCTTTCTCATACACCATGATCTATTTTTGAGAGCTTGTATTTTTATCCTCCAGTGTACCTACAAACATAATAAGGCATACAACATCATCAGACATACATGTACAATGTTTCTTTCATCATCATCATCATCTTCTCAAGTCTGTGTATTATCTGTGTACATTCCCATGGAAACAGAGTCTAAAACATGACTAAGAACTTTCCCTTCCGCCTTGCAGGAGGCAGACGCAACCAGAAACGTCTTGGAAGAGATGGGTCTACCCTGAGGCATTCTGGGACCAAATCAGTTCTCAAGAGGAAATTTAGCTAGGAGCAAAAATAAAACTGTTGTAATATTGTCATATCGTCTTTTGTTAAGAATTATGGTCTCTGCTGAGTAATTCCAAGTAATTTTAAAAGATTTTGTACATCTTCAGTCTGGTGTATATTTAAGAGGAAAAAGTTTTGATTCTGTACCATTAAACATGAGATTCCAAACAGTAAACCAACAAGCAAATCATTCCCAAAGTTATTTTACAAAGTTTTAATCAGATTCAAGTGATGAGTAGTCAGAACTTTCATGGTCAGATAGTACCTGAGAACCAGTAATTTTTGTTTGTCATAGGACTTCTGTAGCGACCAGTCTGGCCAATATCGAGATGATTTTGCTGCGTAAGATGGAAAATTTAAGACCTTTCCTGTCCCCATTTTGACTGGAGCCTGGTGTATGTTATCCTTAAAGCACACTTAAGAGGCCTTTTGGGTTCAATCCTCTCTTGGTTGTGGAGTAAGGCAGCAGGAAGATGGTTAGAATAACGGACAATTCTTACACAAGTGATTCAGCTCCTGTCGCCATCTTCATTGAATGATTGACATTTAAGGTCGCACAGGAATGTCCTTGGTGTGACTTACAGACTGACATGTGTCAGGGGAAGTGCATTAAAATTCTCAACATCATTTCTTAAGTCTCATGTTTATTTACAAGTCACAGACAGCAGTACTAGTGAGGTTTTACAGTACTTGTACTGAGGGATGGGTAAGAACTTACCATAGTGTTGCTAGAAAACTACTACAGTACAAATACATGTATCTGGCATTGTACAAAGCTGACACTTCAAGTACAATAAAAACAGAAATATATGTACAGAATATACAATTGTTTGGCATAGAAGTTACAACAGGATATCGGTTGAAAAGAAAAATATTAACCAGTTGTTAAGTTAGCATGAAAGTTCATCTGTGTTGGTAGAATACATTATAGAGAAAATAGCTAAACTTTACTTCCAACACGGAAAATATAGGGACTTACCCTCTAAATTTTCGGCCAAACTCCATCGGCCTTGTTCACAGAGTTAACAGTTGTTAAGTTCCTGCAGTTCCATGGCCATCCACTAGAGGGATTACCTCGACTGTTTACACTATTTCACACATACCTCCAGAAAACTGCAGTTCCTTGTCTAGCTGCTAGAGGAACTGTTCCCCACAGAAAACTGCAGTTCCATGTCCAGCTGCTACATGGACTTGCCCACAGAAAACTGCAGTTCCCAAAACTGCAGTTCCATGTCCAGCTGCTAGGGAAACTGTTGCCCTCAGAAAGCTGCAGTTCCCTGCCCAGCTGCTAGGGGAACTTGAAAACTGCAGTTCCATACCAAGCAGCTAGAGGATCTTGGCCACAGAAAACTGCAGTTCCCTGCCCAGCCACTAGAGGAACTGTGTCCCCCCGCTGGAGAACCTGTCGTTGAGTTGTCGTGAGTTCTTGATGAGCTGTCGTCTCTTGGCAGCGTCCATCTGACCTGCACCGAGGTCAAGGTCACGGTCGAAAGGTCGCCTTTCCTTAGGCTCGTCCCCTTCTTCCTTCTGGTTTATACAAACACAGTAAACAAAATATTGTCAACATAAACAGTTTTACATCAAATGACTGACTCTGTGTTTAGTATGTGGGGAAGGACAACCTCAAGCCAACCGTTCACACTTACGCCACATCTTCAGAAAAGACGCTGGAGCCGCATGTTCCCCGTTTAGGAACTTTATTCGGACCGACACATGACAAACATGTTTCATGTGGCTTCCTCAGTGTTATGGGCTCGAATGAGCATAGTACAGCATGTCCTCGCTTTTATAGGCCTAGTGCATAGTGATTGACTCTGTGTTGTTCACTACCTCTAGCCAAACTGTAACACACCAGTAAGCAACTGTAAGTATTGAACCCAATCTTCAAGAATATGTTATTCACCTTTGATAAAAAATTTAATGCATGCTTTTTCGTGCAGGGAAACTGTTGTATAGAGATAGCCCCTTATGTTGGAACTGCACAGCCCTTTGTGTCTCCATCCCTGGCTTGTTTATGATTCCATCAGTATAAAACAGCAGCAATT
>NC_049990.1:304200-305976 GCF_000003815.2 Branchiostoma floridae
AGGGAAGACTCCGCTTCTTCTCCTGGAACACAAACGTATACATCATCATCAAAGATATACATATCCAAACAATAAATACATATACATAAACAAACAATATCCATACACAGTCTGTTCCTCAGCACACATATAACATACAGCACATCTACAAAGGTAAACACATCCTTACACAGTACTCATTTAACGTACAGCACATTTATACCCAAATAAATTGTACCTTGAACCTTATATACATACCATATTTTACAAGCAACATTAACACGCAGATAACAATTTTACAAACTAAACAGTCAGGATACAGATAAGGTAGAACCTTACGTTGTATGCAGATATCTGTTCGCGTAACCGGATATCGCGCTCCGCTGCAGCCAGATCCTCCGGCTTAACTGGCTTCTGCTTGGGATCATCTTTCCCTTTCTGCAGAAAACAAACAAAAAAACAAACAGATCATGTCAGTGTGCATATGGCGTAATGAAGAGTTAGGGTTTATACTGGTGTGAGTGGATCAAACTTCTGGTCTGGTCTTACACAACTTAGTGTACATAGTGTACTTTAGCCCCTACATCCACTAAGGACAGTAGTTTGGAGGAATTGGACAGACCCATGTAAAAGATGAAGTGCAATGATGTACATGGAAATGTAAGAAGATTGAATCAACTCATTCAAATTTGTACGTCTGACATGGATGGATTCTCTCATTGCTTGATGCATGTATTGCTGCATGTATTGATGTGTGTACACTATGTATGTATTGATAAATTGATTGATTGACTGACCGCAGCCTTCCTGGCCTTGTCGGCGGGCGTGTCCGTCCAGACCGAACGGTCGCCCATCTCCGGAGCCGCCGTGCGCCGGAACGTCCGCGGTCCCATCCCGAAACTCTTCATCTCCGGGGGCAACTCCAGCATCCACTCCTCCCGCTCCGTAACGACGGAGACCTGGTTCTGTAAATAAACAACAACAAACAACAACATCTTAGAACACTCCAGCATCCACTCCTCACGCTCCGTAACCACGGAGACTTGGTTCTGTAAATAACAACATATAAACATCAACACACTCCAGCATCCACTCCTCACGCTCCGTTACCACGGGGCCCTGGTTCTGTACATAAACAACAAATAAACAAAGACCATGTCAAAACACTCCAGCATCCACACTACACACTGTTTCACCTCCAGGCTTAGTTCTTACAGGAGGTGAAGAAATGATCAAGCCCAACCCAACTGTCTACCCAGGGAGCTACCAACAAAAACTAGGGAACCCCCTCTCTGCCTGACCTTGGAGCTACCAACAAAAAATACAGAACCTCTGCACTATCTGACCTTGGAACTGCCATTACAAACTACAGAAGCTCCATTCTGCCTGACCTTGCCCTCCAGTTTGTCCTTCATGGCCTGAGATCTCTTCTCGAACTCCTGAGCCACCGACAGCCCCACGGCCGGTCCTGATGGGGGCAGCATCGGTCCTATCATCTCATCCTCATCCTCATCATCATCACTGTACCCAGCAGGCACTGCAGCATCCTCCAGGGCACTGACCTCTGACTTGCTGAACCCAGGGGGCAGGGCTGGACCAATCACAGACCGGGACGGGCCTGACTCTGGGGACGAGCTTCTCTTGAAACCTGGGAACAAGAAGGGAACGTCTTTCATGTTTAACTTTGCAGGAGATCCTTCCTTCCTCTCCGAATCATTTCTTCAAAGTAAAAGCTATAATCTTGATGAGGTGGAATAAAATTACCAAATTTGATAAGATGTAGCAAGGACATATCCT
>NC_049990.1:306348-314780 GCF_000003815.2 Branchiostoma floridae
ATAAGGCTGACATTACGTAGATTAGACATCAAGGTAATGCGATACTCCATGTAAAAGTTACTCATGCAACTGGAGAAGTAAACAGTCAGACATTTCAGAAAGCTTCTACTATTTCATCAGTGACTGGACCATAGCTTGGATGAACATTACTGTAACTTAGGTGCAGTTCTCAAAATCACCATCAGGAGGCATTTCTTTCCGTCATCTGATTAGTTTCTATTTTACTCTGTAAAATCAGAATTTATAATGTTTTTTTTTTCAATGGCAAAAAATGGGGACCACCAAAAATGGCCTTATTGGTAGTCCTTATCTAGAGTTGGCCATTTAAACACATTTGTTTTTAGTACATAGAATCAAGAAAATGAAACCTCCTTGGTAGAATACAATGTAATTCAGAAACTTGAATAGTTAGATAGGATCATGACTCAAAAACGCCTGAAGATTTTTGGTTGGTACATTTTGTAGTCTTTGCATGCTGTTTACTGTCCTTGCTTGGCTGTATGATTACAAGTGCCAGTCCAGTCTGTTCACAAATGTCTCTCGTGCAGAATAAATGCTGTGCTGTCTGATTTGGAGGCTTAATGGTCATTTATGTTATTGTTTTGACCCATGAGTGAGTGAGTAATAGGAGATCGAAGCATCAATATTTCAAAAGCCTCATCAGTTGAAAGATTCGTGACAGCCAGTAAAGAAATGAATGGCATACGATATTCCGTTTCAAATTTTTTATTGAGGATAGAAGCAAGTTCCTAAAAAAGCAGCAAGCTGCGGCGCTCAAACTTAGTTGTAAATACATCATTACCAATAACATAAACAATATTTAGTTATCTTAAATACTATCGTCCTGCTTAATATTTGATATGTATAACTAAGTGATATTTTGTCGTCATCCTTTTGTTATTCTACAAGTTTATATTCCATATCACACAGATGCAGTATGAAACCGTAGTGTGTATTCCTTGTCGATATCTAATTTTGCTGCACATATTTTCCATTGCTCTAGTTTGGTATCAACAGAAAACCATGACAAATCAAACGCCATGGGAAAATATGATAACATAAGGTGACTAGCATATTATTGTGATCTCTGATATTCTTCAGTATACTTATCATTGTTTTATGGCAATGGCTTCTATGCGAAGAAGAGGAAGAGGACGTCAGCCCTTTGGCTGATGTGCATTACTCGTGGGTTGTGTGCGTGGCGTTTCTGTTAAGGTCTCACTGCACTTGTGTCAAGCTTGCGGCACTGCGGGGTTCAAAAGATTATCATTTGGCAAGGCACTTCAGAGATAAAGAACGAATTTTATTACTTTTGTGTATTTTGTCGTCTTTTAAGTCATAGTCTTATGTATTACAGAATATCTACTATAAAATCGGCGAAAATACCAAAACAGTGACGCAGTGAACGAACCCCGCAGTGACGCAAGCTTGACTTAAGTGCAGTGAGAGTGCACCTTGGCTTTATACCCCCTTTCTACTAGAACAGCGCTCTGGCTCGCGACCTAAAATTTGACAGAGCGCTTAAAGACCTGTATGAAAGGAAACAAATATTTTTACACTATGTGTGTCTTGTTCCCATTTCCAGGCACCCTTTTTGATTTTGTATGATATTCCCTGTATGAAATCGAACATTACATGAATCGGTTTCAGGTCGCAGCAGCAGCGTGATCGCCGTCTAGTGGAAAGGGGGTCTTAGGGGGTCCGTCCTAAAAGATTCTTCAGAAGGTGATAACTATCGTAATTCCAACCCACCAACGTCCCCAATCTATCCCCACGTCGATGACAAAACGCCGCCCGTCGCCCGGGTAGACGCCAGTGAACCTGTTGTTGACTTTGCACAAGGTCGTCCCGAGGCGTTCCAGGGCGAATCCGCTGCCCAGGTCGGTTCGCAGGGGGTAGGGGCAGGCGGCGTCCGGGCTGTAGATGGCGTCATCAATCTCCATGGTAACGGCGCGCGAGGTGGCATAGCTCGCCTCGATGTTTGTCAGATATGTGTTGTAGAACAGCGGAAGGTTCTGTTCAATGGGTGGCAGGATGTAGCTGGGGAACACGCCTGCAAAGAAGGAGACGGACATTCAGAAGAGGCAAAAAGGCAAAAATGTGACGTGTCACAAATATGAAAACCGTTATTATTTACTATAGATCATCACAAGCATTAGCCGAGTTCCATTGTATTCAACTTTGCTAAAGCTACCTAATAGGATGTAATCCAATAGCAAATGCTATTCAAATTGCAATATTATCAAATTATTGAAATTTGAAACCACCGTTCGTAGACTTGATACACCAAAATACAATGTTTTAACCAAGGAGGTTAAGAAAAGTTTTTTTAACCTCCTTGTTTTAACCAATCAACGGATATAGGTTACCCTGCGGATATAGGTGAACTAGCGTTACCAACGCACCTGGTAATCCAAGACTTGGAAAGTGCCTGGTTTCTGGCAGGATGAGCGCAGTGGTGGCGCCCGGCGTGCGTGGGTCGGTGTAGGTGAGAGCCCACTGCTCCGGCTGGATCGTGATGCTAGTGCTGGCCGTGGCGGGCAGGTCTGAGATCGGCGCGCCGTCGTGTGGCTGGTACTCCTGCAGGTCGCTCAGGAAGCTGTCCATGCCCAGCTCCGCAGCCACGGCAGGGCCCAGCAGGCCAGACAGGGCGGTGGACTCGCTCAGTGCGGCGGAGTAGTCAAATTCTAAACACACGATTTACTGTAATTACTGGTGGATTCATTTTTTCATTTCATTTTATCTATTTAGCCTTCGAAAAATTGTTTTTTTTTTTCAAAGCACACTTGTCTGATACTGAAATATTGCGTGGCTCACCTGTAGGCCGCGGACTCGATGGAGGACACTCTGGGACAACAAAAGAAAGAGTTTTGATACAGAAACTCAGACTCAACAGTGTATATAGCTATAGAATAATCTGTCAATGCAAACCCCCAAAAAGTGTCACAGAAAGCCTTCTTCCACAGAGTCACACAACTGTGGAAATCACTTCCACCCAACACACGTACAGCTTCGTCTCTGACTTCATTCAAAGCAAATGTACGGATCACGCTTAGGGACCTTTCTCTGTGTAAAAAACTAATTTTGTACATAAGACAAAATATTTAGATCAACAGTTAATATCATTAATATTATTATAGGACATGTTTCACAGTTTGGAAAATGTTTTTGTCTCAAACATACAGACGGACGCACTGTTTTTACTTTATTCAAATTGCAACATAAAATATGTTTCTACTCAGGTTGCAGCGTTAAAAAAGTATTCTTATGTATATACCTTGTATCACCATTTTGTGTACATTGTATGTATGACTGTACTTAATTTGTTATCTACTGTATTTGTATTTCTCTCCCAAGGCCAGCCCTGTAATGGGCAATGACCCTAATTGACGCCGGCGCAGAAGGCCCCAAACGAGTCCCTACAGGGTTTTAGCCTATTTTCGACTTTTCGCAGGAAAATGTAAGTACATTTCATATTGGTGAGACAGTGTAGGTTGCAGATGTTCAGATTCGGCCCAAAAACTAGGTTTTGGTCCATCTTTTCGGCCTGTGCTGACCCCTAATTTCAAGTGCTGAGTCCCAAAAATGACGTCATGATTAGCAAGATGGCGGCAAGTTTTGACCGCCGGAATAGTTGCACCGGTCAGAAAGTTTAGATATTAGACTTTTGGACACTTGAGATAGCGGGCTGCTGTGTGGGGTGAGTTCTTATGACCTGGAATGTTCACGGATGAGATGATGACACTCTGAACTTGCTAACTTTAACATTATCGCCTATGTAGATTTGTATTAGTGCTAACTGCTCTAATAGCCACGGCTAGTTGGTACCGTACAGGTGGTGCTTACAAGGTAGGTTACAAGGGGTAAGGCACATGGGATGCTTCCTGGCCTTACCTGCAGTGATATGTGTATGTTTGTGTAGACCTTACCTGAGCTTACGCAGACACAAGCCTTGTTCTCACTATTATATTCTTACCTTGGTCTGTATGTTTCAGGGTGACCTTGGTTGGATGACCCGTGGGTCGATGGTGGGGCCGTTTCAGGACGCGGCGTTCGCGCTCCAGCCCAGCACGACCCAGAAACCCGTCTACACCAACCCACCAATCAGGACGAAGCACGGCTACCATGTCATCATGATCGAGGGCAAGAAAATGTGACGCTGGAAAATTTCTGCTTTTTTTGGGGGGGGGGGGGTCTTTAGAATTTTTAGTTTCGGGGGGTGGGGGTGGATTGTGTAATAACAAAACAAATAAGGCTGACATTACGTAGATTAGACATCAAGGTAATGCGATACTCCATGTAAAAGTTACTCATGCAACTGGAGAAGTAAACAGTCAGACATTTCAGAAAGCTTCTACTATTTCATCAGTGACTGGACCATAGCTTGGATGAACATTACTGTAACTTAGGTGCAGTTCTCAAAATCACCATCAGGAGGCATTTCTTTCCGTCATCTGATTAGTTTCTATTTTACTCTGAAACCAGAATTTTTAACGTTTTTTTTTTTTCAATGGCAAAAAATGGGGACCACCAAAAATGGCCTTATTGGTAGTCCTTATTTAGAGTTGGCCATTTAAACACATTTGTTTTTAGTACATAGAATCAAGAAAATGAAACCTCCTTGGTAGAATACAATGTAATTCAGAAACTTGAATAGTTAGATAGGATCATGACTCAAAAACACCTGAAGATTTTTGGTTGGTACATTTTGTAGTCGTTGCATGCTGTCTGCTGCCCTTTCTTGGCTGTATGATTACAAGTGCCAGTCCAGTCTGTTCACAAATGTCTCTCGTGCGGAATAAATGCCGTGTTGTCTGATTTGGAGGCTTAATGGTCATTTATGTTATTGTTTTGACCCATGACGTGTGTAATGACTTGAGATCCTAAATTATTCTGTAATGTGATAACCCTAATTACGTCATTCACTCACGAATAACGGCTGAAGAAAAAACATGTTGTGTTTCTGGGCCTGAAAATATTAGGGTCGGTAGGTAGAGATTCTTTGTGATTCCAGTGAAAGTTATCCAGCAAATACATTTTAGCACTGTAAAACTGAAATGCATCAGGCACTGGTATTTTCATTTTTAAGACAGCAGGGAGTTCCTGTATTTGACACTCTATTACTAGGAGCTCAAAGCAATGATATTTCAAAAGGCTCATCAGTTGAAAGACTCATGACAGCCAGTAAAGAAATGAATGGCATACGATATTCCGTTTCAAATTTTTTATTGAGGATAGAAGCAAGTTCCTAAAAAAGCAGCAAGCTGCGGCGCTCAAACTTAGTTGTAAATACATCATTACCAATAACATAAACAATATTTAGTTATCTTAAATACTATCGTCCTGCTTAATATTTGATATATATATATATATATATATATATATGTATAACTAAGTGATATTTTGTCGTCATCCTTTTGTTATCCTACAAGTTTATATTTCCGTATTACACAGATGCAGTATGAAACCGTAGTGTGTATTCCTTGTCGATATCTAATTTTGCTGCACATATTTTCCATTGGTCTAGTTTGGTATCAACAGAAAACCATGACAAATCAAATGCCATGGGAAAATATGATAACATAAGGTGACCAGCATATTATTGTGATCTGTGATATTCTTCAGTATACTTATCATTGTTTTATGGCAATGGCTTCTATGCGAAGAAGAGGAAGAGGATTTCAGCCCTTTGGCTGATGTGCATTACTCGTGGGTTGTGTACGTGGCGTTTCTGTTAAGGTGCACTCTCACTGCACTTGTGTCAAGCTTGCGTCACTGCGGGGTTCGGAAGATTATTATTTGGCAAGGCACTTCAGAGATAAAGAACGAATTTTATTACTTTTTGTGTATTGTGTCATTGTTTTTGTGTCATTGTGTCTTTTAAGTCATAGTCTTACGTATTATTCCGGAATATCTACTATAAAATCGGCAAAAAAAACAAAACAGTGACGCAGTGAACGAACCCCGCAGTGATGCAAGCTTGACTGAAGTGCAGTGAGAGTGCACCTTGGCTTTATATCCCCTTTCTACTAGGACAGCGCTCTGGCTCGCGACCTAAAATTTGACAGAGCGCTTAAAGACCTGTATGAAAAGAAACCAAATATTTTTACCACTATGTGTGTCTTGTTGCCATTTCCAGGCACCCTTTTTGATTTTGTATGATATACCCTGTATGAAATCGAACATTACATGAATCGGTTTTAGGTCGCAGCAGCAGCGTGATCGCCGTCTAGTGGAAAGGGGGTCTTAGGTCCGTCCTAAAAGATTCTTCAGAAGGTGATAACTATCGTAATTCCAACCCACCAACGTCCCCAATCTATCCCCACGTCGATGACAAAACGCCGCCCGTCGCCCGGGTAGACGCCAGTGAACCTGTTGTTGACTTTGCACAAGGTCGTCCCGAGGCGTTCCAGGGCGAATCCGCCGCCCAGGTCGGTTCGCAGGGGGTGGGGGCAGACGGCGTCCGGGCCGTAGATGGCGTCATCAATCTCCATGGTAACGGCGCGCGAGGTAGCATAACTCGCCTCGATGTTTGTCAGATATTCGTTGTAGAACAGCGGAAGGTTCTGTTCAATGGGTGGCAGGATGTAGCTGGGGAACTCGCCTGCAAACAAGGAGAAGGACATTCAGAAGAACGCCCAGGCACTGCAGAACTGGGGGCCACAAACGACAAGGCAAAAATGTGACGTGTCACAAATATGAAAACCGTTATTATTTACTATAGATCATCACAAGCAGTAGCCAAGTTCCATTGTATTCACCTTTGCTAAAGCTACCTAATAGTATGTAATCCAATAGCAAATGCTATTCAAATTGCAATATTATCAAATTATTGAAATTTGAAACCACCGTTCGTAGACTTGATACACCAAAATACAATGTTTTAACCAAGGAGGTTAAGAAAAGTTTTTTTAACCTCCTTGTTTTAACCAATCAACGGATATAGGTTACCCTGCGGATATAGGTGAACTAGCGTTACCAACGCACCTGGTAATCCAAGATTAGGAAAGTTCCTGGTTTCTGGCAGGATGAGCGCAGTGGTGACGCCCGGCGTACGCGGGTCGGTGTAGGTGAGAGCCCACTGCTCCGGCTGGATCGTGATGCTGGCCGTGGCGGGCAGGTCTGAGATCGGCGCGCCGTCGTGTGGCTGGTACTCCTGCAGGTCGCTCAGGAAGCTGTCCATGCCCAGCTCCGCAGAAACGGCAGGGCCCAGCAGGCCAGACAGGGCGGTGGACTCGCTCAGTGCGGCGGAGTAGTCAAATTCTAAACACACGATTTACTGTAATTACTGGTGGATTCATTTTTTTCATTTCATTTTATTTATTTAGCCTTCGAAAATTTTTTTTTTTTTCAAAGCACACTTGTCTGATACTGAAATCTTGCGTGGCTCACCTGTAGGCCGCGGACTCGATGGAGGACACTCTAGGACAACAAAAGAGATAGTTTTGATACAGAAACTTAGACCCAACAGTGTATATAGAATAATCTGTCAATGCAAACCCCCAAAAGTGTCACAGAAAGCCTTCTTCCACAGAGCCACACAACGGTGGAAATCACTTCCACCCAACACACGTACAGCTTCGTCTCTGACTTCATTCAAAAATTTCAAAGCAAATGTATGAATCACGCTTAGGGACCTTTTTCTGTGTAAAAAATACTAATTTAGTAATTAAGACAAAATATTAAGCTCAACAGTTAATATCATTAATATTATTATAGGACATGTTTCACAGTTTGGAAAATGTTTTTGTCTCAAACATACAGACAGACGCACTGTTTTTACTTTATTCAAATTGCAACATAAAATATGTTTTTACTTTACTCAGGTTGCGGCGTTAAAAAGGTATTCTTATGTATATACCTTGTATCACCATTTTGTGTACATTTTATGTATCACTGTACTTAATTTGTTATCTACTGTATTTGTATTTCTCTCCCAAGGCCAGCCCTGTAATGGGCAATGACCCTAATTGACGCAGGCGCAGAATGCCGCAAACGAGTCCCTAGAGTATTTTAGCCTATTTTCGACTTTTAGCAGGAAAATGTAAGTACATTTCATATTGGTGAGACAGTGTAGGTTGCAGATGTTCAGATTCGGCCGAAAAAACTAGGTTTTGGTCCATCTTTTCGGCCTGTGCTGACCCCTAATTTCAAGTGCTGAGTCCCAAAAATGACGTCATGATTAGCAAGATGGCGGCAAGTTTTGACCGCCGGAATAGTTGCACCGGTCAGAAAGTTTAGATATTAGACTTTTGGACACTTGAGATAGCGGGCTGCTGTGTGGGGTGAGTTCTTATGACCTGGAATGTTCACGGGTGAGATTATGACACTCTGAACTTGCTAACTTTAACATTATCGCCTATGTAGATTTGTATTAGTGCTAACTGCTCTAATAGCCACGGCTCGTTGGTGCCGTACAGCTGGTCTTACAC
>NC_049990.1:316611-377526 GCF_000003815.2 Branchiostoma floridae
TAGCAAAACAAATAAGGCTGACATTACGTAGAATAGACATCAAGGTAATGCGATACTCCATGTAAAAGTTACTCATGCAACTGGAACTGGAGAAGTAAACAGTCAGACATTTCAGAAAGCTTCTACTATTTCATCAGTGACTGGACCATAGCTTGGATGAACATTACTGTAACTTGCAGTTCTCAAAATCACCATCAGGAGGCATTTCTTTCCGTCATCTGATTAGTCTCTATTTTACTGTTAAACCAGAATTTTTAACGTTTTTTTTTTCAATGGCAAAAAATGGGGACCACCAAAAATGGCCTTATTGGTAGTCCTTATTTAGAGTTGGCCATTTAAACACATTTGTTTTTAGTACATAGAATCAAGAAAATGAAACCTCCTTGGTAGAATACAATGTAATTCAGAAACTTGAATAGTTAGATAGGATCATGACTCAAAAACACCTGAAGATTTTTGGTTGGTACATTTTGTAGTCGTTGCATGCTGTTTACTGTCCTTTCTTGGCTGTATGATTACAAGTGCCAGTCCAGTCTGTTCACAAATGTCTCTCGTGCAGAATAAATGCTGTGTTGTCTGATTTGGAGGCTTAATGGTCATTTATGTTATTGTTTTGACCCATGAGTGAGTGAGTAATAGGAGATCGAAGCATCAATATTTCAAAAGGCTCATCAGTTGAAAGATTCGTGACAGCTAGTAAAGAAATGAATGGCATACGATATTCCGTTTCAAATTTTTTATTGAGGATAGAAGCAAGTTCCTAAAAAAGCAGCAAGCTGCGGCGCTCAAACTTAGTTGTAAATACATCATTACCAATAACATAAACAATATTTAATTATCTTAAATACTATCGTCCTGCTTAATATTTGATATATATATATATAACTAAGTGATATTTTGTCGTCATCCTTTTGTTATCCTACAAGTTTATATTTCCATATTACACAGATGCAGTATGAAACCGTAGTGTGTATTCCTTGTCGATGTCTAATTTTGCTGCACATATTTTCCATTGCTCTAGTTTGGTATCAACAGAAAACCATGACAAATCAAACGCCATGGGAAAATATGATAACGTAAGGTGACCAGCATATTATTGTGATCTCTGATATTCTTCAGTATACTTATCATTGTTTTATGGCAATGGCTTCTATGCGAAGAAGAAGAAGAGGACTTCAGCCCTTTGGCTGATGTGCATTACTCGTGGGTTGTGTACGTGGCGTTTCTGTTAAGGTGCACTCTCACTGCACTTGTGTCAAGCTTGCGTCACTGCGGGGTTCGGAAGATTACTATTTGGCAAGGCACTTCAGAGATAAAGAACGAATTTTATTACTTTTGTGTATTTTGTCGTCTTTTAAGTCATAGTCTTACGTATTCCGGAATATCTACTATAAAATCGGCGAAAATACCAAAACAGTGACGCAGTGAACGAACCCCGCAGTGACGCAAGCTTGACTTAAGTGCAGTGAGAGTGCACCTTGGCTTTATACCCCCTTTCTACTAGAACAGCGCTCTCACTCGCGACCTAAAATTTGACAGAGCGCTTAAAGACCTGTATGAAAGGAAACAAATATTTTTACACTATGTGTGTCTTGTTGCCTTTTCCAGGCACCCTTTTTGATTTTGTATGATATACCCTGTATGAAATCGAACATTACATGAATCGGGTTTAGGTCGCAGCAGCAGCGTGATCGCCGTCTAGTGGAAAGGGGGTCTTAGGTCCGTCCTAAAAGATTCTTCAGAAGGTGATAACTATCGTAATTCCAACCCACCAACGTCCCCAATCTATCCCCACGTCGATGACAAAACGCCGCCCGTCGCCCGGGTAGACGCCAGTGAACCTGTTGTTGACTTTGCACAAGGTCGGCCCGAGGCGTTCCAGGGCGAATCCGCTGCCCAGGTCGGTTCGCAGGGGGTAGGGGCAGGCGGCGTCCGGTCCGTAGGTGGCGTCATCAGTTTCCATGGTAACGGCGCGCGAGGTGGCATAGCTCGCCTCCATCTCTGTCAGGAATTGGTTGTAGAACTGCGGAAGGTTCTGTTGGAGGGCTGTCATGATGTAGCTGGGAAACTCGCCTGCAGAGAAGGAGAAGGACATTTCAGAAGCACGGCCAGGCACCGGAAAAATTCAAACTGTGGGCCACAAACGACAAGGCAAAAATGTGACGTGTCACAAGTATGAAAACCGTTATTATTTACTGTAGGTCATCTCAAGCATTAGCCAAGTACTATTGTATTCAGCTTTGCTAAGCTACCTATGAACTCTAAGATCCTCTAATAGCAAATGCTATTCAGATTGCAGTATAATCAAAATATTGAAATTTGAAACCACCGTTCGTAGACTTGGTACACCAAAATGCAATGTTTTCACCGAGCAACGGATATAGGTTACCCTGCGGATATAGGTGAACTAGCGTTACCAACGCACCTGGTAATCCAAGATTAGGAAAGTTCCTGGTTTCTGGCAGGATGAGCGCAGTGGTGACGCCCGGCGTACGCGGGTCGGTGTAGCTGAGAGCCCACTGCTCCGGCTGGATCGTGATGCTGGCCGTGGCGGGCAGGTCTGAGATCGGCGCGCCGTCGTGTGGCTGGTACTCCTGCAGGTCGCTCAGGAAGCTGTCCATGCCCAGCTCCGCAGAAACGGCAGGGCCCAGCAGGCCAGACAGGGCGGTGGACTCGCTCAGTGCGGCGGAGTAGTCAAATTCTAAACACACGATTTACTGTAATTACTGGTGGATTCATTTTTTCATTTCAGTTTATTTATTTAGCCTTCGAAAAATTGTTTTTTTCAAAGCACACTTGTCTGATGCTGAAATCTTGCGTGGCTCACCTGTAGGCCGCGGACTCGATGGAGGACACTCTAGGACAACAAAAGAAAGCGTTTTGATACAGAAACTCAGACCCAACAGTGTATATAGAATAATCTGTCAATGCAAACCCCAAAAAGTGTCACAGAAAGCCTTCTTCCACAGGGTCACACAACTGTGGAACTCACTTCCACCCAACACACGTACAGCTTCATCTCTGACTTCATTCAAAGCAAATGTACGGATCACGCTTAGGGACCTTTCTCTGTGTAAAAAACTAATTTTGTACATAAGACAAAATATTTAGCTCAACAGTTGATATCATTAATATTATTATAGGACATGTTTCACAGTTTGGAAAATGTTTTTGTCTCGAACATACAGACGGACGCAGTGTTTTTACTTTATTCAAATTGCAACATAAAATATGTTTTTACTTTACTCAGGTTGCAGCGTTAAAAAAGTATTATTATGTATATACCTTGTATCACCATTTTGTGTACATTTTATGTGTCACTGTACTTAGTTTGTTATCTACTGTATTTGTATTTCTCTCCCAAGGCCAGCCCTGTAATAGCCACGGCTAGTTGGGCGGCCTTGGCTGACTGTAACATCAGCCAAACGAATAGATAAATAAATAGTGTTTAAACTTTTCCTTAACAACGAAATGCGTTTAATGTAATACCTCTTTGCATTGCTCAGACAATCCATTTCTAGTGTAATGTAATTTCTAGACCATTATTAACAAGACATTTTTTACTGTCTGGAAACTGGTTTGGGTGTCAAACATACAGACGGACGCACTGTTTTGACTTTATTCAGACTGCAACATAAAGTCAAAACAGTGCATCCGTCTGTATGTTTTGACACATTGCAACATCAACAATATTGAGAGAAAGTGATGGTGTTACCGGTTGATTGTTCAGCAGTGAAAATATTTGCTGTGTGTCTTTATACCCCCTTTCCACTAGGACGGCGCTCTCTCCGCGCACTCTCTGCGACCTAAAATTTGACAGATCGCTCAACGTATTGTATAGAAAAGAAAACGAAATCTTTTTACGATTTGCGTGTTTTGTCCCTCTTTCAGTCACACTTTTACGTGCTGTATGATATACCTAGTATAAAATCGAAGGTTACACATATCCTGTTTAGGTCGCAGAGAGAGCGCAGCGCGATCGCCGTCTAGTGGAAAGGGGGCCTCAGCTAGACATTTTAGCTGTTTTAGCAACATGACTTCTCCGGTGTAGAATTTTATGATGTTGGGTACATGGCAGTAGTTTTTCACTTACCAGTAGGTGTCATGATAGTGGCTGTCTCCACTGTAGAAAAAGGTTTTGATTGATTCAGTAAATGGTTTTATAAAGATACTTGTTGGTTCACAGCCATACTGTTGGCTAAACTTTTGGTTGGTTGGTTGGTTGAAACGTGACGAAAAGATGATATTTAGATGCGCCCTTATTCCACAACAATTTGTCTTGCAAATTATAGTTATAAATGCACACAAAACTCCCTGACACTATAATCAACCAATGCCTAAGGGGTGCACTATGTCTAGTAGTAAAGCGCGCCCGGTAATAAAAAACTTACCTTAAAAACAAAGTTATAGACTGATATAGTGTATCTCTCCCAAAGTGATTTCTGAAATAGTGGCGTTTGTTGTATAATCAACTATGGTGATATAAAATTCATTCTGTTTTGTACGAAGGAAAGACAATAAACAAACCTTCACACAGAAACACGCGCGCGCGCACACACACACACACATACACACACGCGCGCGCACACACACACACACAAACACACACATGCACAAATACAAACACACAAACACACACACACGCGCGCGCGTCTATGCACATAAGACTTCTTCGTTCCTAAAACGAAAATGCCGACTTACCCGGGGCTTCACAGATATACGGGTTCAGATTCCTGAAAATAAAACACACATTGGTGATCATATTTAATATACCCATGGATCAAGCGGAAAGTAAAAGCACAATGAAATTCTTTATAAATCAGAGAAATTGAATCCTAATATAGACGTAAAAGTCCTGAACTCAGCATCGCTGTAGAAATCCAGATCATCACTTTCCCCGCTGATCCAGTATCTGTAAAAAAAATACACAAAAACATTCGTGATAGTGACTGGATCTACTGACTGTGGCTGTCCCTAGTCATTACTAGACTGAGACAAGTTCTTTCTTTCTTTCTTTCTTTCTTTCTTTATTGACGATGAGACAAGTCATTACAAGAGTCTGCCTAGGCAGCTTTGGGCTGGTAGCGGCAGAACCTACAAAAATGCGGACGAACATACAAAGAATTCATACAATATAATACAATAAAATAATCAATAATTAAAGTTCTACTAATCGTCATGTAAGACGGACACAACAGAACCATCAGAATCATACTAGAGCCACATTTTGGGTAGGGATCAAGGAGAAGCGAGACTGTGGTCTCAGTGCATGTTTTGTATCATGTTTTTCTTGACTACTAATTCTGTACAAGCTCCCATGTACAAGTATTTACTCCCTAGTTGCTAACGACAAAGGCACAGTGAAACTGTAGTTTGTAATGTACATATGTATGATGCATCTGATGTCATTTTAGTGTGTTTAATTCTGTAATCTTTCTGTCATGTCCATTGTGTGATATTGTATTGATGTATTTTTATGTGGACCACAGGAAGAATAGCTAACAACATTCGTGAATAGTTTCATCAGCCCGGTTGGTACGTCACTGAATAAAGAGAACAGCGACACCTGTCCTGCAGTACAATGTAAACCATGGCAGTCAGAATTGCCCTGAAGAAGGTGACAGACGGTCACCAAAACGTCGGTGTGGAATACAGTCAAACCTGCCCGAGCGACCACCTGTTCTCAGCGACCACCTGGCCATTTTGACCGCTTTTTCTCGGTCCCGATTTATTTTCCCATTGACGTAAGCATTGAGCGACCATTTCTCAACGACCACCTGGCCAACGCGACCGCGACCGGCCCAAATTGGGACCTATAACGACCGCATCATTTTCAAGATTGAGGTTTTCATCGATTTTTGATGATAATTAGCGCGATTTTGTGCCGAAATCGGCCAGTTTGCGTCGGAGTTTGGGGTTAAATTTACAGACTACAGTGTGCGTGTTGTATTTGACATTAAAGACCTCGCTTCTTTGCGTGCGTACAGTGTGCTTGCCATTTGCCATTAAACAAAACGGCAACCATTTATACTTTGCATCGGGCATGTTTTGAGTCGATACTCTTCTCAGCGACCACCTGTCCAAATCGACCGCTGTTTTCCGGTCCCCCCTTGGGCATGTTTGACTGTAAACCAATGGCTGTGTAAAAAAAGTCTCTTTATTCAGCTAACAACATTGTTAAGCTAAATGTGTATCCAAGTCATTCATTCATTTATTTATTTAGTTAGGTAAAGTCAAGTCAAGTCCAACTCACGGCACAGCCCCGCTGGCTCCTTCCATGGCTGCCTGCCTCTCCTCCTCGGTGTCGATCACAGCCAGCTCGCCGCCTCTGCTCTGGCAGTCGACTATCGCGTCTCCGAAGCTCCTCTCCACGTCGGAGATAAAGAAGCATCTCCCGTCCGACTCGCGGTACCCTTCGCGACACACTGCAACACAAGCGTACCATCATCCCTGACCCAACCACATTAGTCCATAAAACCCACTGCCAGGAGTTCCAAAAGCCAAGGCCACGGGGTAGACCCCCGAAGCTCTGGAAGGATCAAATTTCAAAAGACATTGTACTGAGTCTCAAGTGTGCGGAAACAAGTGCTAACAGCTAAGGAGCGTGCAGTCTGGAGAGTACTGACGGAGGGGAGCAAGGGGCCAGTCCCTGGCCTATTATATATAAAGCACTTAGGCAGGTAGGCATGATCCTTGTCTCTGCCACATTTGATTTTGTTTAATTTTCTGTTTACTAATAGCATAAGTTAATTTCACTGTATTGTAAATGGACTCCAGGAAGAATGGTGTGAACCTTAATAGTGTAACACGAATGCAGATCCAAATAAAACAAACCGATTTCAGACTATTAGTCTAGGCGATTGGTGCAAAAATTGCTCAAATTATGATAAAAGCATGAAACTTGGCACAAGTGTTCTGTACAACAATAGAAACAATTCTAGGAGTGGTGCCAAAAGAAACCTGCTTTTACATGGCAACTGTTGCTAGGCAACTGTTTTTGCATGGCAACGAGTACCACTGTCTGAATTTCTGCCTGAAAATGCCTTGATTTTGCACCAATCGCCTAGACTATATCTTATAGTTATCATAGTTATTGGGTGACTATTCTCGCTTGGCAGCCAGGGGCTGAATTGCGAGGAGCTTACAATAGGCGGGGCTAAATCGCAAATGTCTGTAGCGAGCTGTCATTCGGCGCCACTCGGGTGATCTCAATACGACTGTCGCAAGTGTCTGGTGGGGGCTCGCCACTCAGGTATATCCTTGGAAAAGGATGTACATTTTGGGGTAAAGGTAGAGATTATGAAATTTCTTTTGAAGGTCTGTATGAACAACAAAAGGTGCGAAAGTATCATCATCACCCCCCCCCCACACACACACACACCCCTATATACTTATTACGAAGAATAACTTTCACGTCTTCGGCATTAAAATGAAAAGCTAACACCTTTAGCGAAGGACCTTTGATCAATATGAGAAAGAAGGAGGATAAAAATAAACGTCAGCATATTGTAGGAAAAATGTAAAATTTCAGAAATAAGACCTTACTTTGGATGGTCAGTGCTGGTATTGCCAAGAACACCAGAGAAAAGAGAAATGTCCTCTCCATCTGCAATATCAGCATAAACACATATTACATAAGCATGAACACCACTTGAAAGCTGATCCGAAAAAAGCAACGTCAAGACCGCTATCGTCGCTATTCGCTATTTACCTGCATGTTGCAGGTATGGTTTTGATGCTGGTGGGAACTTTTCGGTAGCCGGGGATGTAGGGCGCTGTATCTCGTGAACGGATGGTGCGAGCACGACGATTTTTGGTACGTGGGTTGGGGGTGGTAGCCTGACACTCAGGTTTGATTTTGGGCCTCCTGGCGTTTGAACTTGACATTGCAGGTGGCATTTTTGGTGTTTTGGGGGCACTTTTGGCGCTGTGTGTCTGGAACGATACGCGCGATTGCGACGATTTTTGGTGCATGGGTGGGGGGTTGTTGCCTGTTGCCTAGGATTGACTTTGGGCCTTGTCGCGTTTGAACTTGACCCGGCAGGTCGAATTTTGTGTCCGGGAGGGGTGTTTCCGGAGTTATATCTTCTGAACGGCTGGTGCTGGCGCGATGATATTTGGCACATGTGTCGGCGGTGGCTGAATAATGCTCAATTTTGATTTTGGCGCCCTTGGTGCTTGAACTTGACATTTTAGGTTACCTTTTGTGCGGGCACGGGGCGTGCGCTGTATCTCCGGAACGCAAGGTACCATTGTGTTGCTATTTGGTACGTGAGTTGTTTGTGGTGTCCTGGTGGTCAGGTTTGATTTTGGGCCGCCTAGTGCTTGAACTTGATACTGTATAGGTTGACCCTGTTTTTGTGTGGTTGGGGCATCCTCCCAATATCTGCTTGGTTTTAAAAACAGATTATGGTTGGGTGTAGAACCATCATCTGGCCTGGGCCACCTTCAATGTATCAGGTTACTTAGTGGCACTGACAGTTTGCCAGATGACGGGAGTGTACAAGATTATATATCTGTTGGTCAGGTATAATTGGAGTTTGCTTATTACTCTTTGTGGTGTTTCTAGAGCTGTATAGTACTGAGTTTTAAGTTTCGGTACAAGTTCCTTTACCCTGTTGGCAATCATGGTTGAACTTGAACTTAAACAGAAGAAGATGCAATTTTCTAATGTGGAGGAGAACTGTATAGAGTGTGGGCATAAGAGAAAGGTATGTGTATGATTTGTCCTGTGTTTCTTTTTGTTTCTTTGGTAATGCCATTTCCATACTGTATACAGGTAATTTGTAGTTTTGGGCTAGTCATATTCGCTTGGTTTTTGGGCCTGCTTAATCTATGGTACAGGCAGGGTTAAGTGGTGGAGGCTTAGCTTTGTTCTGTTTTAAATTCAGTATCGTTTGTTGCATTTTGTCGCGGCAAATATATGATGAAATTCCCCTTCTAAGCAACTGCTCATTGGTTTGCGGGGATGTTTGCTGGGTGTTTGCTCTGACTACAACAGCTTCTGAACTTTTCAAAGCTTCCATTGCCAGCAGCTTGCCATCTATAAATGGGATTGACAAGGACATTTTTCATAGTAAATTATGCTGTTAAATTTGGCTTAGATACTACAGGAGATTTAGGTTTGGGTTGGATGGATTGAATGAAAATATCATACCACCCTGGGGACTAACTGTTGCTGCTGCATGGGGGCTACCACTATTCATATTGTCTAATGTCTATGGAACTACAGATAAAAGTATCATTGGTCAAATTATGCAAGTAACATTCCGATGTCAAGTGAATAACACCCCAGAAATAAATCTTTAATGAATATCATTGGAAGAACACAAACCAAGGAGACTTAGCAGCTGCATTAGGTCAGTACATTGAAATAGGAAGATATTAGTATATCATGTGACAGAGTAACTACATGTGCATGGGCCATCTGAGACAAAAAAAGGTAGCGTCTCAACAACTTCAAAGTACTGTGGTTGGTTACATACTTAAGAAATCCAAAATAAGTAATGTTCATCCATGTCCAAACTTACAAATTCAGAAAATGGAATTTCAGAGTCAGACTTTTGCATGGTGCACAACCAACACGGTAAAAAGCTCATTTTTCCAACCACGTACCACAGACAAAAAGGCAAAAATACACAATAGGTCTACAGAAACCCAATACATTTCATGCAGGCCTGAGGTCTACGAACTCTTGTTTGTACCTTTTTTTCTATTCGGCGTTACAGGATTTCTGTTAGGCGGATACTTGTCACCGTCTATACAGTTTTATAAAGAGAAGTTTTATAATAAAGTTTATTGCAAATTCTTACCCGTGGGCTAATTGCAGGTAACATAAGAGATTCAAACAGTGTAAAAACAATGTCACAAGCGTCTATACTAGTAAATGCTAACTCTAGATCCTGGGTTATTGGGTTCGACTCCTTTTTCGAAGATAGTGGAAGGCGAAAGATCCCACCTTTTCTATTATGTGTGGGTTTTGTGATGTTAGAAGGAGAATTGTTTTCATACCAGAGGTAAGAATAATTTACCAGACGTTTTCAGGCTAATACCGATGTCAGAATAGCATATGGTGATTTATCAGCAATATCGAGTCTTAAATGTCCAAATAAAGAACTGGGAAGTAGATAAAAGTTGGCCCAAAGCAGTACACTCGACATGAGAAAACGTCTTGATACAGCATGGCAAAAAAAGACAAAACACGGTAGTCATAAATATGCCCAAGGAAATTGACGGTATACACTTTGTGCAAGTAGCAAGCATTCTTTTGCATTGAAAATAACGCTGCCAGGCCTTTTTACGTGTGAATCTTTCATTAGAAATAGCTAAAACTCACCATTACTTCGCTGAAAGTTTCTGGGCTGACGGTGAAGTAAGTTGATACCAGATTGATGTCAGCTATAAGATGTGTCGGTGATCCTCAGGTCTCAGGTCTGGTCTGGATAATCTCACTCTCCTGCAGGACTTTATCCTGAGCGGGAGAGAGGCTTGTTTCCATGGCGATAACCAATAGCCTTCCAGCACTCGTTCACGTCCATCTTTTAATTACAGAGGTATCCATGGCAACCCATGACGTCTGCAGACGGACAAATGACGTCGGGCCACGTGACACGAACGCAATGCAGGTTTTTTGTTTTATCTATTTCAGAAAAACAAACTTACATGCGCAGAAAACGGCAATGCCTTCCTGAATTGTGTGTTTACTCACAGTTTATCACAGAAAGAATACGCCACATAACGCTAGCACACCTTTATCCGCGGGGTAACCTATATTCGTTGTATCTAAAAGAAACGGTACTTGTGGATATTAACTCGACCAACTGTGGTTTCAAACGTCCATCTTTCCAAACGAATAGATAAGTAATGTTTAAACTCTTCTCTAACAACGAAAATTGCCCTGGTAATCCATTTTTCGTGTAATTGGACCGATAATAATATGACATGTTACACTGTCTGGAAATTTGTTACGGTCTCAAATATACAGACGCGATGCACTGTTTTGACTTTATTCAGACTGCAACATAAAGTCAAAACAGTGCATCCGTCTGTATGTTAGAGAACCGAAACAAGTTTATTTATTTATCTATTCGTTTGGCTGATGTTACGAGGGGTGATCAATAAGTTTTCGGCCTCACCTAGAGATTTGATTTGATTTGATTTGATTTATTCGGCTGCATATCCATCAGTTTTCGAGGCACAACTTCATAGTATGAAGTCTTTTATCATTGTAGTCATTACTTTCCCGGCATTCGTTTTTTTTTTGCACATCAGAATGTAAGTAGCGAGAGAAACAATGGAGAATTGTGATCAGACATGTGTGGGTCAAGTTCCCCATGAAGTAAATTCTTTGTCATTAACAAAAAGACATTGTCAAAATGTTTGATAATGATTCTCTTCCTATTTCAAGCAAAAAGAGTTGGCTGTCTGACTTCCAGCAGCGCAAGTTGACCCGCACACCTCAGGTCGCAGCTCAATTGTTACATTATTTTCCTTTCCCTTAGGCCACAGCATGTAAATTTTATGGATGACATCAGCGCGCTCATTAATTTTTGCCTGATTTCAGAAAAAAACAAGAATTTTTTTTCTTCTGCAGGATGGTCAACATGACGATAAAGTACCAAAATTAGCAAATATATTGTGTTGTAGCCTAATAATTGTACTTGTAGAAGTCACACTAGGGAGGTAGCCATAACTATAGTTGTAGAAATGAAACTTATTGGATAGTTGTAAAAGTGACACCAATATGGAAGCTAAGAGTGTGGTGACCAACTTTGTTGGTGATGCTAGTCTACCACACTTGTGTCACTTTTACCACACCAGTACATGTCTTAAATACAGAAATGAATTCCTTGTTGGCTCTGATGCGATGTTTTGTCCCTTTAGTTCTTTTTACAACAGTCATCACAACTTCATGGTGCCTATTTTTGAAAATGTAGCCATCTTGTTTTTTTTCACCCATCTTGTTTTTTTTTCGCCCTATCGCACTATTTTTGCTGTCTGCTGAGGATGTCATAAAATTTAATTGCTGTGGCCTTACCTAACATTACTGGGTGTCGCCTGCAAAGTAATGATCACAATAATTTGCATGTTGGTACACTTTCATATAAGACTTTATACTTGACATCTATGCTTCGAAATCTGAGTTGTGCTTATTATTTCTGGATGAGGCCGAGGATTTATTGATCACCCCTCGTACAGTCACAAGGCCACCCAACAAGCCGTGGCCATCACAGGGCTGGCCTTGGGCAAGAAATACAAACACAGTAATACATAAAATTTACACAACATAGTGATTCAAGGTATATACATAATAATATTTTTTTAATGTTGCAATCTTAATGAAGTCAAAACATACAGACGGATGCACTGTTTTGACTTTATGTTGCAATCTGTATAAAGTGAAAACAGTGCATACGTCTGAATGTTTGAGACCAAAACAAGTTTCCAGACAGAATACATGTTATTAACGGGCCAGTTACACTTCAAATCGATGACCGCGTAGCACAGTGGTATTGTGTTCGGCCCGTGACCAAGAGGTTGCAGGTTCGAATCCAGCTGCGTGTCACCGATCTTGTGTCCTTTGGAAAGGCACTTTACACGACTTACCTCACTATACTCAGGTGAAAATGAGTACCTAGCTTCGGCTAGGACGTTAAATGGAGGTCCCGTGTCTGGGGAGAGCCATACCCCAGGCACGTTAAGGAACCTGCCATACGTGCGACACTTGCGACAGTCGTATTGAGGTCACCTGAGTGGCGCTGAATGGCAGCTCGCTCCAGACCCTTGTGATTTAGCCCCGCCCATTGTAAGCTCCTCGCAATTCAGCCCCTGGCTGCAAAGAGTGAGTAGTTGGCCCACCCAATAACCAATTGTCAAGGCGATGCAATGAGGAATTTCGTTGTTAAAGAAGAGTTCAACTGTTTGAATGTACCAAGAATAGAGAAATGTGGATCTCTTTCATATTTGCATGAACTCCGCTCTGGCAAATTCAAAACTTGACTTACTTTTATTGAAAAAGGAGTCATAATAGTAAAAAAGGCGGAAAATATCAACATAAACGTGTCTGTCAGCTTTTACTACATTGAAATAGTGTGTCTGGTGAAACGTGTGATACGTCATACGTGTGTGATACGTCATACATGTGTGATACGTCATACGTGTGTGATACGCGAGTGATACGTTATACGTGTGTGGTACGTGAGTGATACGTTATACGTGTGTGATACGTTATACGTGTGTGATACGTGTGTGATACGCGATTGATACGTTATACGTGTGTGATACGTGAGTGATACGTTGTACGTGTGTGGTACGTGATACGTGTGTAAGCATACCGCAAAACGACGTCGATGTACGAAGTCAGTATCATGTACTCCCCCCCCCCCCCCCAGTGGCTTGATGCACATTGTACTGAGAATTGCTAGAGTCCATTCCGAGACACCATGAGGGTTTTTAGACAATAATTGTAATAAGTTGGAATTATTTTTAATAAAAGAATATCTAAGCCCCAACAATTATAATTTTTTTCAAAAATATTAATATGGAATTTTGAATCTATTTGAATTCCTTTGAATACTTTGGAAACATTTTGAAAGAGATCACACAAAAATGTCTTTATTTAACATAATCTTTAAATATCTGCAGGATTCTTTCATTTTTAGAAATATTTACAAAAAATGGTAAACCTTGCCAAATGGTAGAATTAATTCATTGCCCCATAAAAGTTAGCCCCTTTTGTCTGCCTGGTATATTTTTAGATTTCACTGATGGGCACTGGTGGGTCCTTTGTGGTAGGCCATTGACATGACACCCAGCCGTACTTTGCAAGGATGTGTGAATTGCTTTCTTCCTAGCCCACTGACCCAATATTACAAAAAATGGTAGAAAATGGTAAATAATGGCAAAATGCTGGTAACATTGTTTACAAACTGTTAGAAGTATTCTGTTCCACATCGGGAATATTTCAAAGGTTTTACAGACCTGGGAAAATATTTAGAAAGTTCAAATAGCGTTAGACATATTTGAAAAGTATAAAATCTCCTGGACATATAATTGAAAACAATTGAAATCATTTGTAAATGATGACAATGGCAACCCTCGCGGTGACTCGGAATCAACTCTAAGTAAAGCAAGGTAGCCTGGGTAGTGGGTACAGTCCTGATAGTAGTTCGCTTCTACTTTTATTATACAACATATATAGTCACTTTTCTGCTCTTCACTGGGAACCTTGAAATCTCTAATGTCTGGAATCATCCAAACTTTGGAAGAGAGCACTGGTTGGTCTCTACACATCAGCGAATTAAAGAATGGGTTCAAGTGCTCTTTCGAACCGGTGTTCCAACACCGGAAATGCCCCAAGTCCGCTTGCGGAAGGGCATGATGTCATCGAACAAGCGCTCTAAAACCCATTCCTTAATTCGCCCATCACCTGACGTCACCACCAAAAGGTTTGAATGTGCAGCTAAAACTACAGATCCTTTTGACAGATTTGTTTGAAGGCCAATGATGATGATGATGGTATGTGGGTAGTTACTTTGGTAATGTCCCAAAGAAACAGGCCGATTTGGGGCCCCCTTGCAGTATTTTTATGTACTGCAGCATTGCAGGCTGACATTCCCTTTCTGCAAGTAATGTGGTATGATCCACAGACAGCTGATCTGTCTGGCTTTCAGACAGGCCTCCCCAGTGGCTTCATGGACATTGTAGTGGTAATGCTAAAGCAAGCCTGGGTACCATACTTATAGTAGTTTGCTTCAGTCTACTTTTATCATACAATACATACAGTCTCTTTTCTGCTATTTGCTGGGAACCTTGAAATCTCTAATGTCTGGAATTGTCCAAATTTTGCACGAGGGCGCTGATTGGTCCCTACACAAGCGAATTAAGCTTGGGTTCCGCTTGCCAGAGGCCTGTTGTTATCGAACAAGTAAACCCATTCCTTAACTCGCTCATCAACTTACGTCCCCACCAAAAGGTCTGAATGTACAGTTTCCCAGACGGGTAGCGAACGTAGCAGCGAACTACTACCTGTCTGGTACCCAGGCTAGAAACAAGGACATGAAGAAATTCACAGAAACTACATATTTGACAAAGGAATAAGATGTTGTTAAGTGTATTTATTGTAAGTCCTGTTAACATAGGCTGTGTACAGTCCACCTGGCTGGGGTTCAAGTTCGGGTGGTTCAAAGTTCAAAGTTCAGGACATCGTCCGGCAAAAACACAAACAGGTCGACACACAGTCATAGGAGGGACCAACGAACGCATGATTTACAAAATGCAACATTCCTGGGAAGAAGACAAAAATACCATAAAGATTTCACAAAAGTCAGCAATTTTATGTCAATTTCTATTCCATTATTTCAGTCGTACACACGTGCAATTGATGGCAAAATTACAGTCATTGTAAGTAGGAACGCTGTCAACTATAGAACTTAGCGCCGCCTGGCACACACGCCAGGCACTGCACTACGCTGAGACAGGATAAGATATTGCCACGGAGATCGTTGCCATAGTTACTCACTACTTACATACAAACAAGAAACTACACGCTACACAGGAAAGCGACTTTCCTTACCAGAAATCACGGGTCGGTAAGAATAAATTTTGCCATCAATTTTTCTCTTTTTTTTCTCTCACTACACTATAAAAATAACCAACACCCATGCAGCTCTGCCGGATTTAAATAGGTTCTGCCCTGGAAGCAGGATTCCCATTGGCTGGTTTTAGGTAGGCAACCAATAGGCCTTTAGTTTCATTCTATGGTAGCCAATGGGAAGGCAGCTTGCAGGGCTGCTCTACCATCAAGCAGGAAGGGGAGTATGCACAGTGGGATCTTCCATTATTGAAAGGCCACGGGGGGAACCAAGCTGCATTTGAAGTTTTGAAACTTTCGTTGTCTAAAAAAGACCTTCACAAAATGTGGACTACACAGGGGCTAGCTGACGCTTTCCGTCTCAAAATGGACCCTCCTCCCCCTACAAACGTCGTGGACTAGTTCACTGTTCCGTGTTGCTATAGCAACCATAGTAAACACGTCTTCACCCCCCCCCCCTCCGTACAGTTGGCTACCACCCCGGGTCTGCCTGTATCAGGAATTTTGTGGCGTTTTGCCGTGTTTTTTTTCATGCGTGGAAATTTGAACATTCCCAGTTTTGGCGTTGGAAGTGTGGTCTGAACAGTGGTACGTGTCCGAACTGTGGTACGAACAGCAGTACTTGTCCGAACAGTGGTACTTGTCCGAACTGTGGTCCATGCGGGTCGAACGGCGGTACATGCAAGTTAGTAGTACATACAAGACAGGAACCGAATCAACCAGAGTTCCTCGGGTTTTAGTAAGAAGTCTTCAAGTGTGTCACACAAAGTGTCGGACGCTTTCTTCTTTTTACACTGGAGTCTTTAACAGGAGAGATTGCTTTTCACAAGTCAGAAAGATCGTGTTACATCTTAGTTCTCTCTGAGGATATCAGGTTACAACTTTGAGGATGTGTACAAGGAGTGGAAAAACAGTCACGACTGTTACTTTACATGCCGGGCTGACTGGGTCCTCATTGGTCCAAAGGAAACGGCAGACAAACAGAGTGTGAGTATATGGACCAATGGAAGCCCTACCATGCATTACCATGGAGATGACCTTTGACCTCCAGGTGACCCTACAACCTTTTGTAGTTTCTCATATAGTGGAAAATAAATTTTTGGTGAATCTCATGCTATCACTAACACATTTATAAACTTTGTACTGTACAATTTTTATCAATACAAGCAAATCTACAGAGTCAGCCCAAAATCTTCCTTTTGTGCCTCTACCTACTACCTCACTCGTGATCTCTCCGTGACTTTTCCTCTCACAACCTTTCATTCCCTCCTTCTATCCACCGCCCATGTCAAACAATATGGGGGCTGGGTGCCACGTTTCAGGGGCTCTAAACTGCCCCCCGTCTTTTTTTTTTCTTTCCAGGTTTTCAAAGGGAGTTTTGGGTCTTCTCACACAGCATCAGCTGCCTGCCCGTGTCCATTTCTCTTCTGTCATGTCTACTAAAGGAACGACTTTGGTTTCTCTGGGGCCGCCGAGGAGAGACCCCTGGCAGCTGGTGTAAGAACTGCAGCTGCCGCTCCAAAGAGTTAAAGAGAGGGAAGAATCAATCAACACTAGTCTACGATCTGTTGTGGTAAAAACTTGTCCCCGAGTCCCCTCATTACAAGACGTCTTAGTCCCCTTCTTAAGAACGGCTTCTCCCGCGGTTAAGAACGTCGGCAGGTGCCTTGCCTGCCCTTCTTGGCACGTGCAGAAGAAAACGTCACGCTAACGTCCCGTCTCTGTGCATAGTTACATCATCCCTCCCCCCGACGGGCGGGCGGCGCCGTGACAGGCAGCTGTCAATCACTCTCCCCACCCAATATGGTTACAGCTGTTCATATATGGAAATGTGGAGCTGTGTCCCCCCTGCCCATAGTGGTACGATCCTGACAGATTTCAGTATTGCTTCTTGCTTTCCTCAGGAAGTCACCCAAGGCTCCGCCCCGAGGGCGTCGCCAAAAATAATCACAGAAAAGGTTGTGTTTATGAGAGAACGGTGCTGGGCTGCCTGTCACGCCCCCCTCCCCCCGCCGGCCGACCGCTCCGGGACCAGGCGCCGCTTCACGTGAGCTTCTCCTTGGCGGGAACCCACGCGGTCTGCTGCGAGTTGTCCTGGATCACGCCCTTGACCTTGTCGTAGATCTCGTCGATGGTGTCGCCCTGAACGATCGCCGTGAAGTACTCGGCGAACTCCTGCTCAAGTTTCTGTGCACGCTCGTATGTTTTCCTGGCCTGTTCTTCTGTGATTCGCTTGTTCATTTCCCTGCAAGGGCAAAGGTCATAGGTCAAGGGCCATGGCTGAAAATGCTAGAGGTCAGGATGTGGGGTCAAATGCTGCTTGACATGCTGGGAAACATGCAGTATGATTGACAGCTCAGCATGCTGGGATATGTAGATGAGCAAAATGATTGACAGCGTGGCATGCTGGGATACGTACAGGAGCAGTATGACAGCTTGGCATGCTGGGATATGTAGATGAGCAGTATGATTGACAGCTTGGCATGCTGGGATACATACAGGAGCAAAATGATTGACAGCTTGGTATAATGGTTATATGTGGAGAAGGAGACCTCAGCCAACCGTTCACACTTACGCCACATCTTCAGAAAAGACGCTGGAGCCGCATGTTCCCCGTTTAGGAACTTTATTCGAACCGACACACAACAAACATGTTTTGCCGTGTGGCTTCCTCAGTGTTATGGGCTCGAATGACAGCTTGGTATAATGGGATACATACAGGAGCGGCATGACAGCTTGGTATGCTGGGATACATACAGGAGCAGTATGATTGACAGCTAGGCATGCTGGGATACTCACATAATGGACTCGATAGACTTGGGTTTGATGAAGATGGCGACGGGGAAGAGCTGCGCCACCTGCAGACGCTTGATGGCGTTTCCGGAGACGTCCAGGATACAGTGCTTGCCCTAAGGGGATGGAACCAGAACAGACCAGCACATTAATCAGGGCTTGTGCGGGCTGGGTTTGTTGCCATGGAAACACAATGTGATGTCACACTAACCATGGCTGGTTCTGTTGCCATGGTGATGAAGTTAAAACATCTCACAGTGAAGTAAAATTTGTGCTTACAAGACATAACATCTCACGTCAAAGAATGACTTCTAAAGTTTACAGCACTTAACCCTTCAACATGGCTCCTGCATATCAGGTTACCAATGACCAGGAAGAAGCCATATACTATATGTCTCCTTCACAGCTTTGCATGATGGAGTTAAGCTTGGAGCATCATGGGAAGTCCTCAGAAATACCACTAAAGCATCATGGGATGCCCTCACAAAACAGATGTGCATCATGGGACTTTTCCCGCTATCATAGTATGCATAATGGGATAGATATGCGTTTCTACGTCTAGACTGAGGATTCATCTATAATGTGACCTTCATTTGTCATTGCCCGTCTCTGCTACTTCTTTAACTGAAGCTACGCTGGTTTTCCGTACAGGTTATTGTACTAACCCCATCTTTAACTGAAGCTACGCTGGTTCTGTACAGGCTATCGTTGTACTGACCTTATCTGCTACTTCTTTAACTGAAGCTGGTTTTCCGTACAGGTTATCGTTACTAACCCCATCTTTAACTGAAGCTACGCTGGTTCCGTACAGGTTATCGTTACTAACCCCATCTTTAACTGAAGCTACGCTGGTTTTCCGTACAGGTTATCGTTACTAACCCCATCTTTAACTGAAGCTACGCTGGTTCCGTACAGGTTATCGTTGTACTGACCTTATCTGCTACTTCTTTAACTGATGCTATGCTGGTTCCGTACAGGTTATCGTTACTAACCCCATCTTTAACTGAAGCTACGCTGGTTCTGTACAGGTTATCGTTGTACTGACCTTATCTGCTACTTCTTTAACTGAAGCTACACTGGTTCCATACAGGTTATCATTGTACTGCTGCTGATTTTCTGTACAGGTTATCGTTACTAACCCCATCTTTAACTGAAGCTACGCTGGTTCCGTACAGGTTATCGTTGTACTGACCTTATCTGCTACTTCTTTAACTGAAGCTACGCTGGTTCCATACAGGTTATCATTGTACTGCCCCGCCTCGATGAACAGGTGGTTCTGGATGTCCCGTTCCATCTGCTCACGGGAACCCACGAAGTGGTAATCCCTACCGTCCACCTCGTATTCCCGCTTTGACCGCGTCGTGTCTGTAACCATGGCAACAGTAACTTAGCAACAAGCAGCAGAGCAGCTATACAAGAGTGGTGATACTCTCTACAGCTAATGCCGTACATACTCTAAGTAACAAGAGAACGTGTAGCTTTCCTGACACCTGTTATACAAACAGAATATTTTTCTTACAATCATATGCTGTAATTCCTGACTTTTTCATTGTACTTTCACGTTCACGGTTTTCACGGTGACGACTGTAAAGTGAACTTATCATTACCGATAACAAATAATTTGTCTTGGTGATGATAACAAATACTATAAGTTCATCGTAAACAAGTAATTCCTAGAACAATGTACATTTTCTCAGACCATGAAAGTTTGGTACCGAGAAGACAAAGTGTATATCATCCCATATCAGAACATTTTCCTCACGTGTTACTTGTGCCCTTATAAAAGCAGAAGACTTTATTCACATGGTATACGTTAGTCCTATAAGTATAAATACAGAGGACTTAACTCATGTGGAACACATATACATGTATCGCATTATTAGTCCTATAAATACAGAAGACTTTACTCACGTGGTACACAGCTACCGAACTTGTCAGGAAACTCTGAGATGAGGTCATCATTTACGCGGTCCTGGGTAGGAAAAAATGCGAAGTTAACAACGGTCCGACTGTCTGTCTGTCTGTCCTTCACACACTTCACAGAACAGCATGTTTGTTCCTCTTTTCTTACATACATGTAACAAACTTAGAAGAGTGAAGCACAAACAATGCAATTTTAATGTGGTTACAATTTCATGTCTATGTTCTTCCTTCTTTCCCTTCATCCCTCTATCAATTCTCCCCCTAAACTGCTTCCCTCCATCTGTTCTTCTTACCTTCAATGGGCCTAGTATGATCACTGGTCTTGTGTATTTCACTGGAAAGAGAGGAGAATTTATGCTGTTATATTTTCTGTTCCAACCTGAGTGTTTCTACAGTAAGTACATGTATTACCTCTGGTACAATACTTATAGATCAGCTGAAACTTTATACATGTAGGTTGAAGAATTTATTTGATTCAGCCGATATCATTTTCTATGTTTTTTTCTAACAGTTACACTAACGAACTAAGAAGTAATATAATCAAAACTGTTGTCTGAATCATAATGAATAAGCACAACTTTGTGACTGCGGAAATGCTGTTTGTTTGTTACTTACACTCTTGTTGTACTACAGCTTGTTTGTTTGTTTGTTTGTTACTTACACTCTTGTTGTACAACAGCTTGTTTGTTTGTTTGTTTGTTACACTCTTGTATTGTACTACAGCTTGTTTGTTTGTTACTTACACTCTTGTTGTACGACAGCTTGTTTGTTTGTTTGTTACTTACACTCTTGTATTGTACTACAGCTTGTTTGTTTGTTACTTACACTCTTGTTGTACGACAGCTTGTTTGTTTGTTTGTTTGTTACTTACACTCTTGTTGTACAACAGCTTGTTTGTTTGTTTGTTACTTACACTCTTGTATTGTACTACAGCTTGTTTGTTTGTTACTTACACTCTTGTTGTACGACAGCTTGTTTGTTTGTTTGTTTGTTTGTTACTTACACTCTTGTTGTACGACAGCTTGTTTGTTTGTTTGTTTGTTACTTACACTCTTGTTGTACGACAGCTTGTTTGTTTGTTTGTTACGTACACTCTTGTATTGTACGACAGCTTGTTTGCTTGTTTGTTTGTTTGTTTGTTACTTACACTCTTGTTGTACGACAGCTTCGTAAGACAGAACTGGTTCATCGACGCCCCCTGTGAAGAGAACAGCAGAAGTCAGATCAGTTCTCCAGAGTGAGAACAGTGTTAGATAAACAGTGTTATAACTACTGTGCTGGGCTGGGAGAACCACACACACAACGTTACAGTCTCCCTTATATGGACCATGCATGGTCACTATGGCAACCGTAGCTATGGTGATGGTCACTATGGCAACCATAGCTATGGTGATGGTCACGACAAATGAAACAACAAAGTTTGGACCACACCTAGTCACTATGGCAAATGTAACTATGGTGATGGCCACGACAAATGAAACGTCAAAGTTTGGACCATGCAGTCACTATGGCGACCGTTACTATGGTGATGGTCACAACAGATGAGTGCCACACTTTGGATTTTTCCTTTATGGGTAGATTTTTTTGTTTTTAATCAATCAAAGTTCAATTTACAGGGAAATAATGCTTACAACAGTATGGATCTATATGTACTTATAAGGATACACAATCATGATACAGAAATGCCATGAAACACTTATGTTCATGCCCACATTCCACATGCAGAGGAACATTAAATAAATAATTCTCTCATTGTCAAACAAAGGTCCGGGGTCATACAGATGACCTGATGTCACTCTGATGTACTCGGAAATCTTGAGCAACGTTTCACTTCAACATCCATGAAGTTTAGACACCAAAGGTAGTGAGATTCGAGAGATAAGAGTTGCCCAGATAACTGGATAGGTTTGTAAAAATTCACGAATCTGCTTGAGTAAATGTCATTTTGCATGATTCAGTTCAACATTTTTGATTTGACTTCCATAACTTTTGCACTGTGAACTGTTGTGAATGATATATAAATACTAATACTCCAATTCAGTATATTCACTTTTAGGACTTAACATTGGCTCGAAAGTTCATTCCTTCACAAAGACTGGATTTGGACAGTAGATATTTGTTCGGTCCAATGTTTGAAGCAATTTGGAACCGTTATTTCCAACACAGAAGGATTCAGATTGTTCATGTTGAGCGTTGCTCTTAGACATTTGTGACATCAAATCACCCCATCAGAAACAGAGCTAGGAGATAAACTCATGCAGACAGAGTTTGAAGAAAGGAAAGCAGAAAAGACTGGCAAGCTGAACGGATGCAGGAGGACAGAGGGAAGGATTTACCCTCCGATTCGCCAGTAATTTCACCTGAGTGACAGAAGGAATGAAGACAAGATGGAGGAAAAGTCAAGCATGTGGCAAAATGACATGAATGATGTAAAAATGACGAGGAAAGATGAAAAAGCAAACTTTGCAAAACATGAAAACTTTGAATTACATGGTTTAAAACATTCTGAATGTAAAACTATAAATATCACATGTAGGGAGTAGATGTGTATTTTGTGGACTTTGTGGAAAACAAACAAAATAAACAACAGGAAGGGAAACAGGAGGGAGATATAGAGACAAAGGTGACATCTGGAGATCTCTAGAGGAGATACAGAGTACAGAGAAAGGTGTAACATTGAAAGAGATGATATAGAGATGGATGTAACATTTAGAAAGGGGATACAGGTGAGGAGATTACCTACATGTAGAGAGGTGATATAGAGACAGATGCAACAATTTGACATGGGACAGAGGGAGAGGTGACAAAAGAGAAAAGTGGACATCTAGAGAGGGGATACAGGCGAGGTGATTATCTACATGTAGTGAGGTGATATAGAGACAGATGCAGGGCTTTAGCCAGCTCGAAATTTTTTTCTGTCAGCCAATTACAATCGTCGCGAAAACCGCGAAAATTAATTAGAAGGACTGAACTGGGACCTTGAAAAATGGGTTTTAATGAGATTATCGTATGCGAAAGGGCGCCGACACACATTGTCAACAATCATAACAATAGCAAAACAAACAGTGTGTGGCTTTTACAGCCGTGGACAGCATCCCCCCAAGCCGCCTGTAGCTTCCACCAAGGAATTTTGTCCGTCAAGGTTGACGGATTGGTTTTAAAATTTTTCCGTCAGACGCAGCACATTTCCGTCAATTGACGGGAAAACGGACGCTGGCTAGAGCCCTGGACAGATGTAACAATTTGACATGGGACAGACGGAGAGGTGACAAAAGAGAAAAGTGGGCATCTAGAGAGGTGATTTAAAGCAGGACGTGACAACTTGTGAGACGGGACAAGAGAAATGTGCAACATCTAGAGAAGTGTAGGGACATCTAAACCATGAGGTCTGCGAGAAAAAATGAGTGAGAGTGAGTTCAGAGAGAGAGAGAGAAAGAAAGAGTGAGAGATAGAGAGAATGACAGACAGAAGTCATTCAGAAAGAAGTATAGAAGTATCAAGCCTCTTTGGCCAAGACATTTTGCATGTTTGTAAGGGAAACCTCTATATACTGCAAGTGCACACAGTAATAGTGCATCCGGAGAATTCATCAATAGTGGCAAAATTCTGGCTGCAAAGAGGCTGATTTGACAGAATGGACTAAAGTTGAGATTGAGAACGGGACAGAAACAGGTTTGAAACTGCACAGAAACAGAGTGGTTTGATTATGGACAGTGGAAAACGTGCTGTAAAAGAAGACTGAGGTGATGTGAGAGACTTTCAAGAGGTTAGACGAATGTTTCAGTTGAAAAGTTTCAGTATGAGCATGTTTTGGGGGTTTTACTGTTAGATCAGGCTAGGAGACTTCAAGCTTCCTTTAATGCTAGTTCACCTTTGTGCGCGGGGTAACCTATATCCGTTGTTTTTCAAAATAGGATATCTAGGAACATCAAGCCGACGGGTGGTAGTTTTAAACTGCAATATACTGAAAATATTGCAATTTGAAACCAACGTGACATCCCCAAATACCCTGTTTTTAAAAGCAATGGTTATAGGTTACCCAACAGATAAAGGTGAACTAGCATTACAGCAAAATAAAAAGCACAGCTACATTTGTACATGCAAATCAAGGAAACTAGAACAACCATACAGGAAGAACTTAAAGCTGACTGTTAGCAGCAGAGTCAGTATTAGAATGCAGAATTCTGTATCGAGTATTAGAGAGCATATTTCTATATCAGTTCAGCATAAAGGATTTTGCATTCCCAGTTCTAGTTGAAGCAGCAGTTACTAAACAGTAAGAAGTAGATTTAGAGTCAGTCCTGTGAGTTGCTTAGAAGGGAGACTGTTGTTATTTACCAGAGGGAGGGAGGAAGACATAACAGGGAGGAAACCAAGCCTGGAACAGAGTTCCTATGTTTCGCCATGGGTAATTTTGGTGTTGTCAGTTACTCTTTGGTTCGGCCAAAGGTCAAACTCTCTACAAGGTCCATTTTTGTTATAAAAAGATGAACCAAGAAGAATCAAGGGAATTGACTGTTCCAGGCTAGGCTGAGAGGAACTGCAGGATAGGAGGCGCTGGTGAGTGGAGTGTGAGGATGTTGGTAGAAACTGCAGGATAGGAGGCGCTGGTGTATGAATGTTGGTAGGAACTGCAGGATAGGAGGCGCTGGTGTATGGATGTTGGTAGGAACTGCAGGATAGGAGGCGCTGGTGTATGAATGTTGGTAGGAACTGCAGGATAGGAGGCGCTGGTGTATAAATGTTGGTAGGAACTGCAGGATAGGAGGCGCTGTTGTATGGAGTGTGAGGATGTTGGTAGGAACTGCAGGATAGGAGGCGCTGGTGTATGAATGTTGGTAGGAACTGCAGGATAGGAGGCGCAGTTGTATGGAGTGTGAGGATGTTGGTAGGAACTGCAGGATAGGAGGCGCAGTTGTATGCGGCGTGAGGATGCTGGTAGGAACGGCAAACTTACGGTAGCTACTCTCGCTATCACTGGCGTTAGTGGACACTTCTGTGGGAGCAATGCAGGGGGTCAGATATACACGCAACTTCTACTGAGGGTACCCAGGTACGATTTCTACCGAGGGTACCCTGGTACAACTTGTACCGAGGGTACCCAGGTGCAGCAACTGAAGGTACAACTTCTACAGGTACTGATGGTACCTAGGTACCATGGTAATGTCTGCTGGTACTGAGGCTACCACAAATGAGACCAAAGTACCCTCCAAAAGTTACCCAGGTACCTCAGTAATTTCTGAAGGTACCGACAATACCACAAGTACCAACAGTAAAGACCTCAGTACCCTCGTACTAATTATAAGTACCTGAGTTACCCCAGTTCCATACACAAAGGGAAAAAGGATCTTCCTACACTGCTATTCTTTCAGTTTTTCATGATATTCATTTTCATAAAAACAACAGAGTTTAGCTCCACAGAGGAAGACCCTTTCTGCCGAGGAATAGCACAAACAGAGGACTGGACCAGGTGCTGCACATGACTGGTCTCAACTGGGGCTATAGGCCAGGACTGCAAGGAACATTCTACAGTAAAAATCAACTTTTTTCTTTTTTTGATGGAAAACATCTGCACCATCATCAATCCTCTGTTTGTGTTGTGCAAATGTATGACATCATCAGCAAACAACAACATTAACAACATTCTATCAGCACAGTGAAGACACCGACACCCACTCCTCAGTAACTAATAACGACTGCACATGTTTAGGTACTGTTGATGAAGGTTTAAGTAATGAATACTCATTGCAGCAGTTACCCAATTGACCAAAGACAGCAGAAGCTGTCAGAAATGTTTCACCATTTACAAATCTTAATCCAGCTGCTGGAGTAACTTTCGTATTGAGTTTCCGGGGGTCAATGTTGGCAAATACACTTTTCATGTTGTCTTTTTTCCAAGACATTTGGTCAGACGTCTTTCGGTTTTCCATTTTGAGGCGCCACAAGTTGGCCAAAGCCTTCAGGTGTTTTGTTACGTCTTGGCAGACGTCTTAAGGTTCTGAGGAGCGAGTTTGCGGCGGACAGTCAGAGCGGGCCACACCTTCCCAGCAGTCACTGTTGGACACAGATTTGCCATCATGTCTGGTGGCCACTGCTCCCAGGGCAGCAGGGAGAGGAGAGAGAGGAGGACATAACATCACTACATCACCCTTGACCTTTAACCTCTAACACTAAACCCCTGACCTCTGGCCACAGTGGCCACCAGACACAGTTTCAAAACCTTGTCTGGTGGCCACTACTCCATAAGCGGCAGGGAGAAGAGAGCAAAAAAGGGACCGCTTAACCCCTTAACCTCTGACATTTCACCCCTTACCCCTGACACTTACGACTTCCAAATAACACTTTGCCCCTAACCTAAACAAGAATTACTATTCAGGCTGCAGGGAGGAGAGACAGGATACAACCTCTGACCCTGACCTCTCACCTTTAAACCCTACCCTTACAAAGGCAGTACAGAGGGAAAACATCACAGATGTGAGAGGAACACAGGATACTCACGCTCCATATCACTTGTGTCCATGTCGGAATCTTTGTTCTTGTAGAAGGGGAATTTCCGCGACAAAACCAGGTTTTTCTTCCTTTTGTCGCTCAATGATGACTGCAGGAAGAAAAACACTCAGCATCAACACCTTTAAGTTGTAACTACTCAAACACTCAGCACCAATACTTAGTTATGTTGTAACTACGGTCAATAAAAACAGACCTGCTGGGCAGCCACAGGGACATGTTGTCAGGAAAGATATATGACCTATGACCTACCCTGCTCCCAGGCTCGAGTGTTCCTCTGGTGAACTTGACTTGTTTCAACCGTGCTCTTTCTTTCCTCTCCACTCTGCAGAAACAAAGCCACAAAGTTTGTCAAACTCTCACCAACACTCTTTTTTTCTTATGCACCACCACCAGCCACACTACCGTCACCTCCCTGGCCAGGATACCCCGTAGTGGGTTTTGGCCAGTATTGATATAGATAAATAGAACACAACACAGCAACTGTAACAGCTGTAACAACTGTAGACACACACGTACAATAGTAACCATCGTAACAGTCTGTGATGACAACAGTAATCATTATGAAAACAGTAACCATGGCAGCAGTAACCATAACAGCAGAAACCCTGACAGCAGTAACCATGACAACTGCAAACATAACAGTAACCGTGACAGCAGTAACCATGACAGTATTAACCATGACAACAGTAACTATAACAGCAGTAACCATGACAATAGTAACTTAAACAACTGTAACTATTACAGCAGTGACTACAACAACAGTAACCATGGCAGCAGTAACCATGACAACAGTAACCATGCCTACCTCCTCTTGCTGGGGATAACTCCGAGGCCCTCCTCCTCGCCGGTTGCCGTGACGAGCCGCGCCTGCCACCACTCGTCGTCGCTGGCGTTCACGACGTGCAGAATGTCGCCGAACTTGAAGCTGAGTCCCTGGCTCGGCAGGCCGCTGTCCTTCGTCTTATCGTAGTCAAACAGAGCTCTGCAGTGAAATACACCTCAATCAACAACACAACATTTCTAACAAAACCCTAACCCTACCCTATCCAACCCCAACCACAACCCTGGCTCGGCAGGCCACTGTCCATCGTCTTGTCATCAGCAACATTTCTAACCCAACCCCTACCCAGCCCTAACCCCAACAGACAGGCCGCTGTCCTTCGTCTTGTCATAGTTAAACAGACGACTCAATAAAATGACACAAAATCACTTCCTCACGTGTAACTACTACCATATGACATTGCCAAGAAATATGCTTGTTGCCCAGGCAACAGTTCCCATGGTAACAGGCGTACTCACCTAACGTAGAGCGAGCGTTTCTGGCTGGTCTTGAGGCTGCCCGGGCTGACCGAGCTGTTCATCATCTGTTCCCGAAGGTCGTGGATCTTCGCCTCAAACCGGTTATAATCTGAAACATAAAACAGAACAAACCGGTTATAATCTGCAACATAAACCAGTACAAACCGGTTACACAAACCAGAACAAACCGGTTATAATCTGTAACACAAACCAGTACAAACCGGTTATAATCTCTAACATAAACCAGAACAAACCGGTTGTAATCTCTAACATAAACCAGAACAAACCGGTTGTAATCTGCAACATAAACCAGTACAAACCGGTTACACAAACCAGAACAAACCGGTTATAATCTCTAACATAAACCAGAATAAACCGGTTATAATCTCTAACATAAACCAGAACAAACCGGTTATAATCTCTAACATAAACCAGAAGAAACCAGTTATAATCTCTAACATAAACCAGAACAACCGGTTGTAATCTCTAACATAAACCAGTAAAAACTGGTTACATAATGAATCATCAAACAAGAAAAAATCAGTTATTATCTGGAATACAAACTGATAACACAAACCAGTACACACCAATTGCACAAACTAGAAGAAACCATTTACGCAAACCAGTACACACCGGTTACCAGAATACAAAACTGCCATGTTAATGTGAACAAAGGCCATGATGGCAGCTGGTCATGTGACTGTGTCATGTGACCTACTGCGTCATGTGACTGTGTCATGTGACTGATCATGTGACCTACCTTCTGGCCTGTACTGGGCGACGATGGTGACTGTGTCATGTGACTGGTCATGTGACCTACCTTCTGGCCTGTACTGGGCAACAATGGTGACTGCGTCATGTGACTGTGTCATGTGACTGATCATGTGACCTACCTTCTGGCCTGTACTGGGCGACGATGGTGACTGTGTCATGTGACCTACCTTCTGGCCTGTACTGGGCGACGATGGTGACCGCGTCATGTGACTGGTCATGTGACTGATCATGTGACCTACCTTCTGGCCTGTATTGGGCGACGATGGTGACTGCGTCATGTGACTGGTCATGTGACTGATCATGTGACCTACCTTCTGGCCTGTACTGGGTGACAATGGTGACTGTGTCATGTGACTGATCATGTGACCTACCTTCTGGCCTGTACTGGGCGACGATGGTGACTGTGTCATGTGACTGGTCATGTGACTGTGTCATGTGACCTACCTTCTGGCCTGTACTGGGCGACGATGGTGACCGCGTCAGGTGACTGGTCATGTGACTGATCATGTGACCTACCTTCTGGCCTGTATTGGGCGACGATGGTGACTGCGTCATGTGACTGGTCATGTGACTGGTCATGTGACTGATCATGTGACCTACCTTCTGGCCTGTACTGGGCGACGGTGACTGCGTCATGTGACTGGTCATGTGACTGATCATGTGACCTACCTTCTGGCCTGTACTGGGCGACGATGGTGACTGCGTCATGTGACTGGTCATGTGACTGGTCATGTGACTGATCATGCGACCTACCTTCTGGCCTGTACTGGGCGACGATGGTGACTGCGTCTCCGGCGCCCTTCAGCGCGGCTGCCGCTTCTTCATGTGTGGCGGTGGACAAGTCTTCTCCGTTTACCTGCAGCAGGGGAAACATTCAAGGGGGGTTAGGTCATCACCAGCCAAGCACAGGGGCTTCACCAGCCAACAAAAACAACTGTATGAGACCAAAGGCCTTCCCCGTTTACCTACAGCAGTGGAAACATTCACAGGGGGTGAGGTCATCGCACGGCTAACACAAGCTAATCACATGGGGCTAGGTCATCGCACGGATTACACAAGGCACCAAAACAACTGTATGAGACCAAAGGACAACAACAAGACTGGCAATAAAAATGTATTATTGCCATGACGACGATTGAGGGTACAACAATACAGCTCAAATCAGAAATAGACTGGAACTTCCCTGTCGCACTATCCCTGGCACAATATACTAGCCCACCTGTAACATAAACCTACAGCCAGCAGAAATGTACTATCCCCGGTACAGCACAATGGTCTGCCAGTGACCTAAACCTACAGCTGAGCACTACAGAAGTATTTCCTGTCTGCCTGTGGCCTATGGCTTGAATAAGCTCTAGAAAAGAAAATGTATCCTTCATAACATAACATAACAACCAAGGCAACGTGATCCATTGTGCAGAGTTCCCTGTCTAGTTTCAAAGGACAAATTCCTCCAGGGAGGAAGTGTGACCTACATTCCACCATTGCATACCAGAGGTACATCTGGAACAGATTTGGGGGGGGAGGGCTTGCATACCCAGCATACTGCATTCCTGTGGAAATGCCTGTGCAATTCCTAGAATTTTTGCAGACTGAATGCTATACAAGTTCCTCCAGGGAGGAAGTGTGACCTAAATTCCACCATTGCATACCAGAGATACATCTGGAACAGATTTGGGGAGGGGGGGAGGGCTTGCATACCCAGCATACTGCATTCCTGTGGAAATGCCTGTGCAATTCCTAGAATTTTTGCAGACTGAATGCAATATATACCACTTGACGACTCCCCTGAGGCGTCGTCAAAAACAACTGTGTGAGACCACAGGCCCCACAAAAATGTCGGATGTAGATGTTGGTGGGTGGGGAACAGCTTTGCTGTGGACGCTGGCCTGTGAGCGATGAGGGAAGCTACTCAGAGGCATTTCTTTAACCCAGCTTTGACTGGCTGTATTTACATCCACAATAATAAGCTTATGAAGGTTCCACTGATGGTCAAATGTTCTAACGTTACACCCTACTTCTGGAATTTTTGGTAAAACGTGGAAAGTAGCTACAACGACCACATATACTGTTTGGGTGGCTTGTATTTGCTTTACAGCAGCACTGGAAAGCAGAGATTGTCTACCAGGTCTGCATGAAGACACACCACCAGAAGAAAGCTAACGGTTACCTAAGATAGTGGTTAGTGGGGCAGGCCGGAGGCTTTTCAGTTTTGATGGACACACACTTTGTAAATACAAAACACAGCACAGCATAGCACAGACAGCAATCAAGGTTATATATCATTACGGCTGGAGGTTATGATTGAAACTGCCTATGATTTGCCATTCTAAGGTTAAAGGTCGTTCATCACCATGGCAACCCTCACCGATAAGATCTGGTCTCCTCTCCTGAGCTCCCCGCTGAGGTCAGCGACCCCTCCGGCCAGGATGAAGGAGATGAAGATGCCCTCCCCATCTTCTCCTCCAACGATGTTGAACCCCAGCCCGGTGTTCCCTTTCTTCAAGGTCACGGTACGAGGTTCCCTGGATAAACATATAGGAAAAAAAACATAAGTATACTGTCACTTTACTGTGCCCCCCTCCCCACAGCCCAGTGTTCCCTCTCTTCAAGGTCACAGTACGAGGTTCCCAGGACAAACATAGGAAAAATCATAAGTACAGAACACAATTTACTGTGCCCCCCTCCCCACAATGTTGAAACTCAGCAAGGTCACGGTGCAAGGTTCCATGAACGAAAACAGAAATCGTTATGCAAATTTGACTGTTACAGTAACCTCACCCCCCACCATGGAGGGGACACATGAGGAAAACAGTATTATTCAGAGAAAACATACACCTTACTAACTTTCTTACACGCACACACGCACACACACACACACACACACACACATGTGCACATATGCATACGCACACACACATACATACATACACACATCTGCCAATTGTAATTTGTACTAGTACATTCTACATGTACATCCCTCCCCATGTCTGTTGTAACAACTGGGTCACTCACAACAGGTTAAGATTTCTGCATAGATAAAAACCATTAGAAATGCTCCACCCAGGCCACTTACAATTTTATTTGTGTTAGAATGGACATGTGTGTGCCAACAGCTTTAAACAGCTTCCTCCCATCCCTACATAGTACATCAGTCAACTGACGTAGGATAAAATCTGTCATATTTCATGTCATGATGAAACAGCGGAAAACTGAAGAGTAGGTCGCATGTATCTGTGAAACATGCATGTTTATTTTATGGAAAGGACCTGTCTGTTACCATGTATAAGATACCCTATAGAATGTTCTAGCTCCAACTCTGTATCAGTATCTGTTATCTATGTAGTCATTAAAATGGCCCTTTGGCGTAACACACCAGCTCCGCAGGCACGCGGTGCGGCAGCAGCTGGTTATATTACACCGAATGACCCGTCACACCTAGCTTTTGCACATCTGCAAGTATTCTTTAACACTATCCAGCGAGAGTAAGACCATGATAACAGATAGAAAGATACATAGCTAGTAAGTAAAACAGTATCGCACCATCCGACATGTCCCCTCCCCATGTTCTAGCCAGGCCCATCCCATCCGACCTGACACAGTTTTTCTGCCTGAGGAGAAAAGCTTTATCCAAAACAATGCGAGGAAATCTCACAACACAAAGGACTGTGGGACGCACGACCGCCCGGAATGTACCACCCCAGGGTCAGCCGAGACGTAACCATGGTGATGACCCAGGGTCAACAAGGCTGTTACCATGGCGATGACCCATGCAGGTCAGGGGTGACAATACCGTCTGAACAGCAGGACTGACCCTCCCTGTATGGACATATATCTATAGTGCAGACTGAATGCTGAAGTCACACATATGGTGGCCTAGTCTGGCCATTCCTTGTTCATACAGTGATCTGTTAGTGTTGAACACTGTACATAGAACATGCCTAACTTACAATATGCTTTACTTGGTGTTTCCCTGAGTTCTAACAATGGGAATCAAAAACATATTGCTTGTTAATTCAATTGTGATGTATCAGAATGCAGGAAATTTGTTGGTTGTACCATATGGAGCTGCTAGGCAATCCAAGCCACTGGAGAAGGCTGTGTGATAATTTTGTAGCCTGGTATCCAGCCGTAATATAGTTCCTGAGTCTCTTCTCTCCTCTCCACAAATTGTGGAGTGGAGAGAAGAGACTCTGGAACTATATTAAGGCTGGATACCAGGCTAATAATTTTACAGTCTACAGAAGCCAAGGGGCAATGTGAGGGGATGTCAGTTAAAACATAATTAGCTTACTCACTAAATTACTGCTAAATTGTGTAAATCAGGAGGAGGAGAAGTCTTTGGGGAGGTGTTAGGTGCCATTATCCCCCTCCTTACAAACCCGACCCAAACACAGACCCAAACACAGGCCGGTATGTGTGGTTAGAGCCCTATGATTGGCAGGAGCCTGGTATGTGTAGTTGAGCACCCTATGATTACCAATGGAAAATATTACTGGGATGTCAGTGGATCCTCATTAGCTAACTGCTTCTTTCTGTAAGCAAGCTGTAAGTGATGATGAGGAGACCTCTATGAGAAGTCTATGGGAAGGTGTTACTAACTGATAGGTCCCATTATCCCCCTCTATCTGTGAGTCCCTCCCATCATGCATACCCAAACACAGGCCTGGTATGTGTAGTTGAGCCCCTATGATTACCTTGTTAAACACGCCTCCCTGCAGACAAAGGTCACTTGTCAACAAGACACTTCATAGAGCTGTTGACCTCTGACCTGCAAGGTCGTGTCAAGGTCTCAATCACCAGGTACAAAGGTCGATCACCCCTGCTGTGAATCCCATGTCCTTAGAACTGTAACTATTAAACTGGAGTGAAGAAGACTTTGGCAACACCAATTCAATTTCTTTGTTCACAGGTTAAATACAAATAATGCAGGAAATTGCCAGAGCATGAGGGAAATTCAGGTCTATCATCTAGACGTTTTCTTCCCAACATGTGTTCTCATGGTATCCCGTTTAAAGTTTATAAAAAAAAGTCAGAGAACCGACAGTTTAACTTGGTCTGGCCTTCTTGCGGGAATGTAGACATAAGAAGCATTCCATTGAAAAATGCAATTTCCGGGTAAGACTTCACAATGTACATGCTGTACCGACAAGTTGGAGAAGAACACTTCACACAAAATCTGTGGAATTTTCTAAAAGGTTGGAAGGCACTTACTCTGTCATTGATGTAACCTATTCCTGTTCAACTGGATTTTACTCCTCACTGATTCCCAACCTTTGTCTACATTGTCAGCCTGGATTTCTTGTGCCCTTTTAACTCACTCTGAGTCTAACCCATACAGTCCTGCCGCTCTCTAAAACCTGTGTGTTGTGAAAACCAACCTCAGCACATTTACATACATGTACATGTATACACACATGCTGGGCTGTTTACACTCGAAACCTGACTCTGTTGGCCTCTCTACAAAACAAGACTAAATTCTGCACAAGAGGCAATTTACATTTCAGTTTCTCCACAACACTGGCTCAAAATCACCACAAAAGCTACTAAACACTGAGTGGGATGAAAAAAAAATTAAAAGCCCTGCTCCATAATAGTGTCAATTAGGCCTCCAAATGTATCTGCCAACATTCAAAGGGTTTTACCCTCCAAAATGCATGAATCATATACATAATTCAAAAGTCATAACAAATTGAACTTCATTTATTGCGAACATTTTCTTGTTGCTGTAAAACATTAGAATATGTATATTCACTACTGAGTATATATATATGTATATATATTATATATATAAACATATGTATACCCTAATATTTCCAATTATTTGTTCTCACACACGTATCTTCAGTTTCAGACGTAATGTTTGCCAGTGACAACAGACATTTCAAGCTTTTACCAAAGAAAAAGGCCATTCCATACGTCTACAGTAAGGACTTACTCAGAACACTCACTCACACACACTCACTTTCCGGTTTAGCATCCGTTGTTCCCTAACATCTTACAAGGGTTGGGATGTCACACGTCAGACTATATCAGATGTTTCCTCAACTCAAACCAAAGAACTTCCTTAAGACTTCCTCATAACTTTCCTGAAGGTTCCTTAGGGGTGCACAAACCCAAAAAATATTAAGTATTTTCGCCAACTGATTTCTTTACATACTTAACTGACTCGTGCTTTACAACTAACGTTACATCATTCTGTATTCAGATGTTTGCTCAACTCCAACCAAACGACTTCCTTAAGACTTCCTCATAACTTTCCTGAAGGTTCCTTAGAGGTGTGCAAACCCAAGAGATATTCAGTCATTTCACACTAACTGATTCCTCCTTTAAACCAAGTGCCCAGAAGTCCATGAGAAAAGCAGCACACCTGATCATGTCAGCTTTGATTATACCTTCCTTCCCCAGAACCCAGCAATAAACTTCAACTTCACACCACACTTTACAGTAAAACATTTCCTTAGCCAACTCCAGGCCTCCCTAAACATTCTCTAAGGCTAGGCAAACCCAGAGCTAATTGCTCAGTCATTCTGCAAACCTGTAAGTCTCAGGTCATCAACCCAAACCCATCCACCTGCAGTCTGACTGGAGGACAGCTATAAAACCTGATGACTTCTGCTGGGATCATTCTCAGGGCTCGAAATACCACCTGCAGTGGTCCATGTACTGGGTATATGCAGGTTATTGCAGGTAAAATTGGAGCTGTGCAGGTATTTCTGGTGTGTACCTGCACCTAGCCTGCACTGGTCCATGTACTGGGTATATACAGGTTAGTGCAGGTAAAATTGGAGCTGTGCAGGTATTTCTGGTGTCTACCTGCACCTAACCTGCACTGGTCCAGGTACTGGGTATATACAGGTTAGTGCAGGTAAAAGTTGGGCTAGCAAGTATTTCCCATGTCTACCTGCAACAGGTTGTAGTGCGCTAGTAAGCACTGTGTATTATTGTCAAGTGAATTTTTCTTTGCTGTACAAGTTGTACATTTTTATTTAGTTTCTATGCAATACAGTCTTTCCTTACTTCCTTTTTTTTAGCAAAACGGTGTGACGTTATGTAGTAAAAAAAGGTTGATTTATCAAATTCTAGGGTATATTTGAATGGTGCAGGTATTAAACATTTCTCTGGTGCAGGTAATTTCAAAAGTTACCTGCAACAGTGCAACTAGACAGAAAAAAGTATTTCGAGCCTTACAAGCCATCATCCGGCTAATCTGTGCCTCTATCTCAGCCCTCAGCTTTGGTTATGGTTATGGACTTGGGCATGGGAGAGAGTTAGAGGCTGGCAATGTTTATTGGGACTGGAAAAATGTAATTTTAAGTCAATTTTGTGGTCATTTCTTTCACGGTAGGTACAGCGCACAAGCCCATTACTACGTTTGTGAAGGTTAGACATCCAGGTAAACAATATTCAGAGGTATTTCAACCTCTACAACTAAATAAAATGTGAAAATTTACTCCCAAAGGTTTCGAGTGACATCCATGCTGAAGACGAGTTTTAATAAATGATTTTAATAGATTTTGGACCCCTAACAGCTTTCTTGGCACTGTAGTAGAACTTCTTCCAGTATCTTGTATTCTGGTCATTGAATGTAGAATTCTTATACTTGGGAAGAAGTGACAGAAGTTTGGACCCTCCAGTTTCATTTGTTATCTTTGAATCGCGAAGTTGGACTGCAGTAGCCTAAGGACAAACTCGTCCGACTGTAGGTACTAATTATTACCTGTTCTGAGAGACCTTCAGCTATAAGGCCAACCTGGTCACGTTTTGCTACACAGCCGGTCTTAAACTGGCGAAGCAGAAAAACTACTGATGCAAAACTGGTGGGGACAGGTTTTGGACACAAACACAGGAACCCACCCCTAAACTGGCAGTGTTTTATTCTGACAGTTAGTTTGTGGGTTGTTTTGGATGAATGAAATTGTGGATTTTAAAGCACCAAAATTGCTTTTTCACATCTCAAATATGATATGTCAGCTCGGAGGCCTCCAAATACAGGCATACACAAATACACCCAGGGGTGGTAAAATAGTGAAGATACTGAGATAGATAATGAACATGATACCGTGGTAAGTTCATACATAGCCTAATACTACTTTAAAGAGTCATGCTTGTCAAAGAAATGACAGAAATTGAGACTTTTTTTTCACCATGGTTTAGGATTTTACTGTGGTCAATATTGACCAAAGGAGGCCATATACAATGTTTTGGGAGTTGTTTGGAAAGTCGTTTGGGGAGTTGTTTGGGGGGTTGTTTTGGGGGGGGGTTGTATTTGTGACATGAATATGAAAACAGGACTGAACAATGGCCTGTCAGTCAGTCCAATTAACACCTATTCACACCTGCCACACCTGTGGGAAACAATACACACCTGTATGACATCACAGGTACCAGGCACAGGTACCCCATACCTGCAAACACCTGTATGACATCACAAGTACCAGGCACAGGTAACCCACACCTGTAGTAAACACCTGGGTGACATCACTGGTACCTGGCACAGGTACTCCACACCTGCACACACCTGTATGACATCACAAGTACCAGGCACAGGTAACCCACACCTGTACACACCTGTATGACATCCCTGTTTATTTCACATTGAGCACTAGTGCTGCACTAAAACTGAAAATGTTTAGGTTTAGGTAAAATAAACTATTGCTAATATCTAACAATTCTAACAATAATTCTACTTGATGAATACTAGTAACATTAGAGACAGACTAACCATGCATACTTATAATAATAGTTATATAGTTGAATGTTATGTTGATAACAGTATGCTGCAACAGAAATGTACAACATTGTCTCCTTTTTGCATAGAGTTGCACATGAATTAGCCTAGCTGCATGTAGGCAGATATATGAACAGGGCATAATATACTCAGACGTCATATCATATTGAATAACTCTGTTTCTGTATGTGGTAAAATTGGCTTCATATGCAATGGACTGTAACAAGCTTTATTAGTCTTTATATGTGGCCAGGATCATGATGTAGAATTCATTTATGATATCATTATGGCACGTTGGACACAGCCTCTCAATGGGGTTATCTGGGGGTAGTGTAATGTAGGTGTAGACCTGATATGTGCGTTTATGACATGGTTATCGGCCAGGCTGTGGTGGGAATTAGGTCACATAATTTCGGCAGTAATTATACCTCCTTAAGGGATAAGTGGCACTTCTGAAAACATCTCACAAACACAGTTTTACATACCCAATGTTCTACCTACTACCTGCTGCTTAGGAAAGTAAGCCAGGACACTAAACAACACGCTCCTTGGATCCAGGGCTAACATCAAATATCCACATAAGGACATCTTTTTGCACATCCCATTTTTCATCACCATTTTTCTACGTCTTGTTTGTTTTAATCCAGATGTCTTCAAGTAAAACAAATACATGCAAATGCAAAAACAACAAATGACAACAAATTTACGGCTTTGGTTGTCAATTTATCAGATAACATGTTGTCAAACTTCTTTTGAGATCTTCTGAAAAATAGACTGATATTAGTGATAAATAAAAGATAAACACTGGACAAAAGCTAAAACAACAAATAATGACAAATTGATCTAGATGCAAATTCATCAGTGACATGTTGTCAACTTCTTTTGAGATCTGAAAAATCTGCTACACTGATCAATAAAAGATACTGGACAAAATTGATCTTCCTACATTCCTCTGCACCATGTGTTCAGTACTGCTGTGCCATGTGTTACAAACAAACCTGCACACACATGTAAAGCTGAGAACACGCGCACACTGGGAACAGGAATTCTGATGTGTGCTGGAAAAACATTGTCTCCTGTCACAACCAACAAGTGATCGGGCTACACAAAAAACTGTCCTGTTGTTTTCTGAGAAGAAAGAAAATCGTCCAACATGACCCCTGCGTCAGGGATCCCAGCAGCAGTATAATCAAACAATGGATACGAATGACTTACACCAAAATAAACGACTGAACAGTGTTCAAACCTCGGAAAGTTTGTTTTTAATTTCACATAGGAACACATCAAATAAAGTGTTGATTTTTGTCCACCTACATTGTACAGTTTATAAGAAATTGACCTAAAGAACAGGAGAAAGGAACCGAAGGCAGGTACGAAAGTGAGACATCAGAAACGGCCGTAACCCCAGGAATGACAGCCCCCCTCCCCACCCTGCCTAACCTGATAATTACCCAGATTAGCAGAGTTTACTGAAGCCCACGGGAGGGATTCACCCTGCTGTCAGGGCCATAATTCACCCAGCATTAACATAACAACAGCCACCTACATGTACCAGGGTACAGACAACCACACAGCTACTCTTCACTATAGCCCCCCTTCCCACTCCTCATAACCTTACAAGTACCCCAGATTAGTGAAGTTTACTGAAGCCTACTGTCTAGTGCTGTCATCCCCATAACTCACCCTGCATCAACATAACAACAGCCACCGACCAAACTACCACACAGACAACCACACAACTCCTCTTCACTACTTCAGCCACTCCAAGGCTGCAAATAAACCCACAGAAATCACCTTCTTACAGACACTTAAATGCCATTTCCAATACCCATTATGCAGAAATTGTAGGTAGCTTATCTTCTGGTAACAACACTAACACAATCCTAACCCAGCCCTGTGGTAGCAACACTAACAGTAACACACTCCAGCTACACAACTAGTACTACACAGCTACTCTTCAATACTACTGCAGCTCCAAGGCTGCACACAGACCCAGAAAAATCACCTTCTTACAGACACATTAATGCCATTTCCAATACCCATGTCTCAGCAGCCCTCTCAGCTATCGGCTTGGTTAAACAAGCGTTTATTTCCCCTTAGTGAGGACTGTACGGCACAATAACAGCTCTGGGGATGATGGATTGATCAGGTTTAGGTTGGAACCCTTCGTTTGGGAGGAAAACTGGGAAACAAAAGGCAGCACAGGTGGCACAAAAGGGTCAGGCTGGGACATGGATTCCTGCATAGCTAAACAGGCTGTACAACAATGCTGGGCCAGGCTGGGCAAACAGTATACTGTCCACTGACAGCAACACACTACGGCTTCACTATCATTCAACACTGTCCTAACCCGGCACTAACAGTAACTCCCTCCCTCTGGGTTCCAATTCACACAGCCAAGAACATCTCTGTCCTGTGGTAACAACACTAACAACACACTCCGACTTCCATAGCTAAACAGGCTGTACAACAATGCTGGGCCAGGCTGGGCAAACATTACTGTCCTAACCCGACCCTTATACAAACTGGCTTCACTATCATACAGGCACAACATCACTGCCCTAACACACACCGGCTTCAACACTAACCCAGCCCTAACACACACCAGCTTCACTATCATACAGCCATAGCTAAACAGGCAGTGTAACAATGCTGGGGCAGGCTGGGCAAACAACACTGTCCGAACCCAACGAACACTTCCTTCAAATAGTGCTCACTGTCCTAAGCCGGCACTTACACAAACCGGCTTCACTAGCATACAGCCAAAACATCACTGTCCTGTTACAAACTCAGCACTCTTGAACACTTTATTTAGCCCATTATTAGGTATCATACATTAATTTGAACTGAACTGAAGCTTCCTGGACTTCAGTACATTAAAACATGACGTACAAATTACACAACATTTTAACAATTACATGAAATTACCTCTGGTAACAACACTAAAACCCTCCTAACCCAGCCTCGTGGTAACAACACCGGCTTCCCTCTCATACCTGACTAATACTACACTGATCATAGGGTAGGTAATTTGCCAATTTTGCCTCCATAGGGTAGAATTATTGTGTTCAATTCGAAGGGAAAAATGTTCTCCTTTACAGCAGATTGACTCTCCTGGTTCAGTAGAGTCGATTCCGAGTCACCGAGAGGGTTTTGAAATAATATTTGTAATAAGTTTGAACTATTCTAAGCAAAAGAATATTTCAGTCACTGAAGTTCTAAATTGTTCAAACAATTGAAAATGAAAGTTTGAACATGTTTGAACCTATCTATGTATGTTGGAAACATTGGTAAATTAATGGTACAAATATCTCTTTATTTAGAACAAGTTAGAAACATCTATGTGTTTTTGTTATTGTTGGAACATGTGATCATATGTTCCAACAATTTGCGTCATTTTTTTTCTCCATAAAAACTTTTATTACCCCAATAAACAAAGCTGCTAAGATGGGCCTTTTGTTTGGGTCTTCTATCTTTAGATTTTCTTTAGTAGACACTAGTGGCTCTTTTGTGAAAAGCTGTCAGACAGACACAATTTCCTGTACTTGGCAGGGATGTGTGAATTGCCCTCTTCCCAGCCCACTGACACAGTTTCATCATTTTGTTTCACTGTTCGAACATGTGATCACATGTGATCACAAATGATGAATCTATGTTGGAACAGTTTAGAAACTAACAGAAATAATGGATTTGATGTTAGAAATGTTTCTAACATGTATGAACACTATAGAAAATATTTTGGACATCACACAGATGTTGTAAATAGTTCTAAACAGTTACTTATCACATTTAGAATGTTATAAAGATTTTCAAAATGTTGGAACAAAAGGCAAGAAAGACCCTCTTGGTAATGTGGAATCGACTCTACTCAGTAGAATGTTGTAAACCATAACCCCATAGGAAGGCCTGTTGGAGGCACACAAACATACAGCAACAAGTCTGTGGTGTGTTATAGAAAGGACAGAGTCCCAGTACAGGCTGTATATGTAAGACTGTACACAAAACACTACTGACTCAGTAAATGTCCAAAGGTCGGCCATAATCACTCACACCAACCCAACACCTGACAAACAACACCTTTACCTGGCCCTCCTGGCCCCGCCCACGACACCCGAAGACATTTACCTATTTTTCTCGTCAAACTTCTTCTTACGGCTGAGTCGGAACGAGCGCGATCGTCGGAAGAACGAGGCCGCGCGACTCATGGTGGCACCTGAAAGGTGTAGCCCTCCCCACACCTTCCTTCCGTCAGACACAGGATTTCCACCTCCCTGCACACGCCACTCGTGAACCTTCCCCGGGGGATCGTGCTGTAATGCTGCCGACTGGAGGACGCTGACAACAATGGCTGCCTTTATTCCGCAGGAACGTGTTGGGACGGAGCCACAAAGGGTCACCAACTGTCACAGCTCGATCCAGACAGGCCAGGCTGTAGGTGAGATGGCTGACCTGGGCTGTACCAACTCACAGGAGGGGGGGACACAACAGGTCTGCTGCAGGGTCGTACCATTTACAAAGTTCCCCCCTGCCGTTGGAACCACACAAACAATGCTGATGTCATCACTGTTTGTACACGCCTCCTGCACAGCATGCTGGGACAGGACAACAACGTCCTACCGGTTAAACAAGTCCGCCTCAGTTAACACCCCCGCATGGAGTTGGTACGGCCTGGTTACATATACAAACACAGCAGGGACGGTCCACTTGTGGACAACAATGGGGGGTGAAGCAGGCTCTCTGGAAATGATTACCCACAGAGAAACAGGATCCAGGAATTCACATCCAGCCAGGCAGGAAAAAGTGTCTCCTATTAAACCCCCAGGCAGGTCTCTGGTTACCTCCACTTCACAAGGCAGGGGGGAAATCCTCTGGGACAGACACAGCAAGGCACAGACCTGGGGGTCTGCATGGGGTCTGACTGACCAGCAACTCTCAAGCACAAAGAACCAAGAGTTAAATACCAAGAGAGACTTTTGACTCAAAAGCGAACCATGTGTTACTCGGCACCAAGAGGCCACGTCTAGCGAAATAATAGACGTTAAACGAGGACAACAACAACAACAACAACAACAACAAAGCATTTCTCTATTTGGCTTTTCCATTGCAGAGAATGGATGCTTAATGCTAAATTCAAGAGGAATGCCTTGGTCATGCAGCCAAAATATCTGTACAAAATTTGTGCATAAGGAAGCCACAGAAAATTGAATAGCTTGCTTACACCTTACTAAAAGGGGCACAGAAGCCTCCCCTGGCTGGTAATACCCAGTTTGGTCAGCCCCTCTCTATAAGCCCAGGGGTGCAGCCAAGGCAGGCTAAGGTGACCTGAAACTGCCACCACCACTAAAGCCTATAAGGCATCATACAGACTGAACCCTGCAATGCTGCATGTTAAATGTGTAATTATTAAACTAAAAGATTGCTTTGTAATTGAAAAAATAGTGACATGTTTAGCCCCACCTGATTGTATGGAGGTTTTCTTATCATCCTTTATTTAATAAGTAGAACTTTATTTAGTTAGTAGAAGTTTAAAATATATTCTGTATTTTTCTTTTTTTCAGTTTATAGTTGACCATAAAGGACTACCAAAAGAAGAGAGATAGTGACCATACGGTGGCGGCGGCACCGGGGGGGGGCAGGGGGGGCGGCTGCCCCCCCCCCCCGGAAAATATGTTGGGGGGGCGTCGCCCCCCCAGAAAAGCAAGCTGAAACCTTGTGTATTTTTTGGATGATGGAAATTTCATCAAATCAAGCTAGTCTAACGGCAAAATTTACCCCCGAAAATGCAAGAAATTGCGTTTCAGAGAGTCTCGATTTCAAAATTTCGCCAGACCTCCCTTTTGACGGCCCGCGTCTTCGGCCCAGCACAATATGTTGCGGGAGTGTCGCTCTCAAAAATCTTTTAAACTGAATTTAACTATCGTACTTAGCCTAGTTTAGAAGCTGTGAAGACTGTGGCCCCAAAATGCAGGAAATTACGTTTCAGACGGTCAAGATTTCAAAATTTTCTCCGGACCTCCCTATCGATAACTTGCGCCTCGGGCGCTCATATAACGACATGGTAAAAATTTGTGTGGGTCATCGGCCTCAAACGATTTCTTTCTTTGACAAAAATGGCATTAGATTTAGCATAGTGTGCCAGCAAAATTTGTCCCTAATAATACAGAAAATGGCATTTCAGAGGGTGCAGATTTTGAAATTTCCCCAGACCAACCTTGCGACAGCTCGCACCTTCGGTACTCGAATTCACGAAAATATTTTGGGGGCATCGCCCTCGCTATTTAAAACCATTTATCTTTCTTACAGAATTGTCATCAAATTTAGCTTAGTCTGGCAGCATAATTTGCCCGTCAAAACGCAGGAAATGGCGTTTTAGAGGGTCAAGATTTCAAATTTTCCCGGGGGAGCATGCCCCCGGACCCCCCTAGGATTGTCGCGCCATCGGCGCTACATGTGCTGCAAAATTCTGTCAGTAAAGTTCGCCCCCCCAGACGAAATTTGCTGCCGCCGCCTCTGCCATACAAAAGTCATTTTATTTTTTTGTCATGCCTATAAATCTTGGTCTAATGGCTGGATCTGAGCCCTGCGTGTTACATGTATATTGTTCTATAAAGGATGGATCTGGGCACTACACCTAATGACTGGTTTGTGTTACGCTGTAAAGTACGAGTGATTCTCTCTGCAGGTAACGTTTCTACACTTGAGAGGGACATCTAAGCCTGCTGTTGTACCATAGCGATTACTGGCTCTCGGCTAACCCAGAATGGAGGGTTTGAGTGATGGAGTGGACAACATGAGTGCCTGACATACAACATGTATCATGGTGCATTCTGAGTGGCTCTCAGCTAAGGTAGCTTTTAGCAACAAGAAATACTGTAAATGCATTTAAGTTCGCGGGGATTTAATTTCGCGGTAGCAGGAAAATGGACTTTTCGCGGTGGTTTTAATTTCGCAGTAACACCATGCACTGTAGCCTCTTACTGTTAAGGAAAAATGTTCGCCGTGGTTTTAAATTCGTGGTGAAGCGGCCGCCGCGAAAACCGCGAACATTAATCCACCGCGAACATTTCTGCATTTACAGTAGCTAGAGTTATACACTACAGTTGGTCAGCACACAGTTTTAAGTGTTTTACATTAACAATAAAAACATCAGTTTCAGGTGCCAGTTTTAGACTTTTCCTGTACATTTTGTACAACTTGTATCATGAGTGGCACTAAGCTAAGGTAGCATTTGTAAGAATGGCTGGTGTTCTATAGTACAGTTGTGCACACGGTTTTAAGTGTTTTACACACAGTAATAATAGCAGTTTCCGGTGCCACTTTTAGATTATAACCTGTATATTTTGTACAATACATATCATGAGTGGCCTAAAGCAAAGGTAGCATTAGTAAGAATGGCTCGAGTTATACAGTACAGTAGGGCACACGCTTTTAAGTGTTTTACAAATATTAACAGTAATAACAGACTTTCAGGTAACACTTTTACGCGGAACAGAGGCTGTAACCTGTCCATCTTGTACAGCATGTACTATGAGTGGCCCTAAGCTAAGGCAGCATTAGTAAGAATGGCTGGTGTTATACAGTACAGTTGAACACACGGTTCTAAGTGTTTTACATTAACAGTAATAACAGCAGTTTCCTGTGGTTAAATGGAGCCACTCTAACAGATTGGTGGGAGTGAGCTGCCTGGTAATGTGGCTATTACAGGTCCCAGCACTGGTACTGTACTGGTACATTAGCTAAACTACACCTGAGTAGGGACTGTTCATTACTGTTGCTGGTTCTGTACAGGTACTGGTACTGTACATGTGCTAGTACTGTACATGTAAATTTAATTGTATTCAATGATTGTATTTTAATAATTGTACTAATTGATATGTATGTATGTATTCATGTGTGGGCCACGACACCAGCATATCGCTGCCTGTGTCCCACGTGTATTGTATCGTTTGCAATTTCAATCAATCAATCAAATCAATCAATCATTAGCTAAACTATCTACTGAATCATACTGAGGGGACTGTTCATTACTGTTGCTGGTACTGGTACTGTACATCAAGCCTGTATGAGTAGGGACTGTTGACTGTACATTAGCTGAACTGTCTACTGAATCATTGGGAGGGGACTGTTCATTACTACTGCTGGTGCTGGTACATTAGCTAAACTACTGTATCTACTGTATCATCCTGAGTGGGGACTGTCCATTTGCTATAGATGCTGGGATGCCCGCATTTACAGATTTGCCAACATTAACTACTGCGAATGCCTTTAATTCTCAAGAATCTAATTCAATGGTAAGGAGAAAATAGAGTGTTTGTGGTGGTTTTTAGCTCAAGGTTGAAACAAAACAGCATGTGGCTGTAAAGGGGAAGGGTTTGGTCTGATATTTCTTACATTTCTATAGATGTGTGGGAAATGCCTTACCTATCCACAGTGAACACAAACATGATACAGAAACACTGGCACTCAGGGAAAGCTAACTCCAAACATGGCCTCTAGCACCGACGGGCAAGTATCCAAGAACAACAGAAGTAAAGTACTCTAATTCCTAGATAAAACAATTAGAGCAAACATGAGAGTCTCCCAGTGAGGGAGAATCAGGGTTCCTTTCATTGGGATAAGATAAGCAAGACAAAACTCAGGTTTACACCACAGACTGATAAGAGTAAGACTAAGAGTTGCCTACTTCAAGCGTTACGATACAAATAACAGTGCCATTGTATATTTTTCTGCACCATACCTCTGCTTGTACACAGAGGAATGCCAGCCATGCTAACTGTCCCCAAACAACAGGACCCCTCACAGCTGTACAACATACTGGAATGTGGTGAATGGGAAACCATTTATTCAACCCCCGTCAGCACGAAAATCACGCACGGGTTTTTAAGCACGCTTTCACGTCTTTTCCATTTTCCACCCTTTACATGTATTTTCAATATATGCTGTACTGTGTTCGTATGCTATATAATTGTTACTTGTACAAGTTGTAGATTTGTGAGAGTATTTCTTATGAGCATTTTGCTTTTTGATCTTCAATAGGAGAGAGAGAGAATAATGTGAATGTAATAAACATAAACATTTACAGGCTAGTAACCCTACCAGAAATCCAAGAATCTCAAAACCATTACTTTAACAACAGACTGTCTTTTTAACAACAGCAACAACAATCCAAGAAATACTGTCTCATTGTTTGGAGTGGCTCTTCTTACACTCACACTCACTCACAAATCAGGACAAACAGAAGCAACTCATCACTACTCCACAACAAACAACAAACTATCTCCTGACCTCTTGTCACTTCACAAGGGAAGGCTAAAATGAAGATCTATAAATTTTAAAATTTTTCAGGGCTAAATAAATTCTCAGTCTGTCCTGTTTTTTGTTATGACTCAAACCAAGATCTGTTGACAGTATAGACATAGCTTGTCCTGAAGCAAAGCACACTGGGACAACACAAATGCAGGATTCCGAATAGGAATGTGGGGAATGTGGGAGAAATGGCAGAGGAAAGGTTTCTGTGTCCACTTAAAATAAACACTGTTACAGTTTATCTGGAGAATCTCTCCCCACAGAAGACAGGATTTACTGTCACAACAGTCCTGGCAGAAAGGTTTGTAACTGTAGTTTTGTACACTGTTTACCAAATCTGTCTTGGCACTGAAAAGTACATTATCATTCAATGGGAAAAACAATTATGTATATATAAATAAACATAAGATTTGACCACATTTTAACCCACAAACCTTTCTCTCCCAGTATGTTTCATTAAACACATGGCAGTCGTAGACAAGATGACATTATATAAGTATTAGAATACTATCAAAATGTAACTAGTAGAGAAACATTAACAACAGTTACATTAACTTAGCCGTCATTAATTCTTATGTTCCAGTTTCACAACATGTACACAAGATATCATCTTTAAGTTAAAAATCATCTTAGAAAACAAAAGTAGAGACAGCAACTGCACAGGGGCTCCCCCTGTAGACTGACTACAGTACTGCATACATTCATCACTCACACCTCAGCTTCAGAAGGAGCCACTCTCAAAAGTGCAGGGGCACCAGAATTCATATTCATAAGAATACCATTTAGCTTTTACAGCAACATCAGCAATTCCTCCAGTACCTACAAATTTTGATGGCAATTCAGTTCAGTACTTTCCATGAAGACCCTGCACCATAAGTTCTCGACACAGCCAAAATGCATTTCTAATGTATTACTGCTGCACCACAGAATTGTTGCAACTAGGAAGCTAAACAGGTAAAATTTACCTCTTTTTTTTTAATCATACTGATAAACAAAACTAGCACATATGTAAATAGATTTAAGTGTCTTATACCGCCAACGGGCAGCATGTCATCAGCCATGTTTGTTTGTTTGTTTGTTTGTTCCTCACCTGGTGATTGTCTCGTCCTCGGACACCATGAGGGGTTCCGGCGGTTTTCCCGCGTACGAGTCGAGGATGTCGACCTTGCCCTTGTCCACGGTGCTGTACACGTCGTTGCCGACAGGGGGCGCCGCGGGTGGGGCCGACATGGCCATGGGCATGCTCATTACAGACTCCTCCTGCACTGCAAAGTCGTTCATGAAACCGGGACCCTGAAAAAAACAAAAACATATAGAGTAATTGATATCTTGATAAAACTCTGTTGGTTCATTGTACGTAATCATTACATACATTAATTAATGCCAGTTATTCCTCAAGCCCCCCAACCGCACTACTAAAGTCCAAAACTGCAGCACTGAAGTCCAACAACAGATGGCGCCCCTGTACAGTCTTCTCTATGACTGACTCATCTCTCAATAACTCCACAAAAACCCACACAAACTGAGCACATTACAGGGTTTGTGTCTATGTTTTGTAAAGGCAGTATCTGAGCAACTCTGGTAGAAATGACTAAAACATGCTTCTATGGTTTCGTTTGTCTCCATAGTGATTTCATGCATCTCCATGGTGATTTATAGCATCTCCATGGTGATTTCATGCATCCCAATGGTGATTTCATGCATCTCCATAGTGATTTCATGCGTCGCCATGGTGATTTCCTGCATCTCTATGGTGATTTCAAGTATATCTTTTGCACGTTTCCATGGCGATATAGAACAGTCCTCACCCTGGCGATGGTGAGCATGACGGTGTCTGCGGTGGACTTCAGCGTGGAGACGGCCTCCTCGTGCGTCACGCTCTCCATGGTTACACCGTTCACCGCGATCAGCCGGTCACCAACCTGGGAAACAAACAAACACATGTAAACACATCTCCATGGTTACGCCGTTCACCGCGATCAGCCGGTCACCAACCTGGGAAACAAACAAACAAACAAACACATGTCAACACATCTCCATGGTTACGCCGTTCACCGCGATCAGCCGGTCACCAACCTGGGAAACAAACAAACAAACACATGTAAACACATCTCCATGGTTACGCCGTTCACCGCAATCAGCCGGTCACCAACCTGGGAAACAAACAAACAAACACATGTAAACACATCTCCATGGTTACGCCGTTCACCGCAATCAGCCGGTCACCAACCTGGCAAACAAACAAACAAACACATGTAAACACATCTCCATTGTTACGCCGTTCACCGCAATCAGCCGGTCACCAACCTGGCAAACAAACACATGTAAACACATCTCCATGGTTACGCCATTCACCGCGATCAGCCGGTCACCAACCTGGGAAACAAACAAACAAACACATGTAAACACATCTCCATGGTTACGCCGTTCACCGCAATCAGCCGGTCACCAACCTGGCAAACAAACACATGTAAACACATCTCCATTGTTACGCCGTTCACCGCGATCAGCCGGTCACCAACCTGGCAAACAAACAAACAAACACATGTAAACACATCTCCATGGTTACGCCATTCACCGCGATCAGCCGGTCACCAACCTGGCAAACAAACAAACAAACACATGTAAACACATCTCCATGGTTACGCCGTTCACCGCAATCAGCCGGTCACCAACCTGGGAAACAAACAAACAAACACATGTAAACACATCTCCATGGTTACGCCGTTCACCGCGATCAGCCGGTCACCAACCTGGGAAACAAACAAAGGACAAATACATCTCCATGGCGATGCAGTCCAGAATTTTCCTGTTGGAGAATCTGTTACAATCCCTGCAAAGTGCAAGCACACAATGTTGTAAACTGGCCATTGGACCCTGAAGAAGGCTGTAGTAGAGACTGTTACTAGTTGCTACTACACTGCTGTTTTGTGTTGTACAGTTTATCTATCTAAACCAAACTAAGCCAAACTTTTGGTGAAATATTAGGGTTTGCAGAACTTTTGTAAAAATTGTTTCCTACCAGCAGCCTGCTATCCTGCTGCGCGGCGCCGCCATCGATGATCTTGGTGACGAAAATCCCGTTGTCGCCCGGGATGTGCTGGTTCCCCACGCCCCCGGCAATGCTGAACCCCAGGCCTGGGGACACAGGAACAGTTACATACACATACTCCCCATCCCTGGAAACACAAGCTCCCCACCCCTAGGGACACAACCTCCCCACCCCTCCCTACCCCTTTACCCTTGGGGAGACACACCCCCCACGCCCCCGGCAAGGCTTGTGGAGACAGGAACAGTTACATACACAATGCCTACCACTGGGGAAACAGGTTCCCTACCCTGGGGACACATACCCAAACAGTGAGGTCACGAATACATGTTGTCAGACCAATATATTCCCTTATGATATCTCAGAGCGTAGGCGGACCCTAGGTCGAATTCCAGCTTTGGACTCACAGAATTTAATCCAGACGGCCAAGCAGAGGGACTGCGTCTCATCTTTTAATCCAACAGCAAAGAATGAAGAAAACCGTACTTCCTTGACAATAAAGATTGTGAGCCCTGAGGCGTACCTTTGATGCCCTTGACCTGGGCTCACCTTTGACCTGGGCTCACCTTTGACCTGGGCTTACCTTTGGTGCCCTTGATGAGCTCGATGTCCTGCACACCTTTGTACGGCACACGCCTCCTCCTGACGAGCAGCCTGACCGTGGAGCCAGCAGCCCCCATCCCCCCAACTACCACCCCCCACCCCCCAGGGGCTCACCTTTGGTGCCCTTGATGAGCTCGATGTCCTGCACAGCTTCATACGGCACGCGCCTCCTCCTGACGAGCAACCTGACAGTGGAGCCCCCACCCCCCACCATCCACCCCCACCCCCCAGGGGCTCACCTTTGGTGCCCTCGATGAGCTCGATGTCCTGCACAGCTTCATACGGCACGCGCCTCCTCCTGACGAGCAGCCTGACCGTGGAGCCCCCACCCTCCACTATCCACCCCCCACCCCCCAACTACCACCCCCACCCCCCAGGGGCTCACCTTTGGTGCCCTTGATGAGCTCGATGTCCTGCACAGCTTCATACGGCACGCGCCTCCTCTTGACCAGCAGCCTGACCGTGGAGCCAGCCTTCTTCAGCGCGTCCACGGCCAGCGAGTGGGTCACATCGCTCACGTCCGCCTCGTTCACCTGCACAATGATGTCATTCACCCTGGGGACGGTAAGGGATGGTTCGTTAGCGCTAAAACATTCGTTAGTGGGTCACACACGGCCAGCGAGTGGGTCACATCGCTGACGTCAGCCTCGTTCACCTGCACAATTATGTCATTCACCCTGGGGGAGGCAACGGAACGTTCGTTAGCGCTAAAACGTTCGTTAGTGGGTCACACACGGCCAGCGAGTGGGTCACATTGCTCACATCAGCCTCGTTCACCTGCACTATGATGTCATTCACCCTGGGGACGGTAAGGGATGGTTCGTTAGCGCTAAAACGTTCGTTAGTGGGTCACACACGGCCAGCGAGTGGGTCACATCGCTGACGTCAGCCTCGTTCACCTGCACAATGATGTCATTCACCCTGAGGGAGGCAAGAAAAAGTTCGATAGAAACATTCGTTATCGCTAAAACTGCAGCGGAGTGGGTCGTCAATTCTGCCATGCTGCTTTAGTGTGGCATTGGTGCAGACTTCTAGGGTAATTTCATTATAATTATGGCTGTCAAAGTAAGGCATTGGTGCCGCCTGCCATGGTAAATTCTGGCTGTCCAACTTTCCCTCACCATATTGTTCACCCAGCAAAGCCTTGAACTTTTTTTAGTGGGATCATTTTCACGCTGATTTAGTGTAGCATTGGTGTCGACTGTAATTATGGTAATTTCATGGCAATTCTGGCTGTCCAAGTTCACCTCTATGCCACCAGTTGACACCAGATCTGGACTGCGCTTGCATCAATGCCACAAACTAACCTTACATCTGTCATATCTCTGTTGCAGGGGCCATGACATTTTCATCAGATCATTTTCACAGCTTTCATGACATAAGAAAATTTCTGGAACTGTCCGAGGGCTTGAGAAGAAACACAAAAGATGTTTTTTAAGGAGGAAAATGATAAAAACATGAGGAGAGTGCTGACCTGAGCTTTCCGTCGGCCGCGGCTGCCCCGCCCGGGATGAGCTTAGTGATGTAGATGGAGGGGTCGTCCCCGATGTGAGGGTTGTCGTTTCCTCCGGCAATGCTGAACCCCAGACCCTGGGTGCCCTGCAAGGTACAGAGGTTATGCCCTGTTACCTCTCAACTTTGACATGGGGTGTTCTGGTACAGAGGTCATGATTTTCAACTTTCCCATTTGACCTCGGGTACCCTGTACATCACAGGTCATAAAGCTGTTTCCTTAACACCCATCAGCTATGACATCACCACTATCAGCTATGACATCACCACTATCAGCTATGACATCACCACTATCAGCTATGACATCACCACTATCAGCTATGACATCACAACTATCAGCTATGACATCACCACTATCAGCTATGACATCACCACTATCAGCTATGACATCACCACTATCAGCTATGACATCACAACTATCAGCTATGACATAACAACTATCAGCTATGACATCACTTCCTGTGTCCTATCTGATCCTAGTATTGACCTTCTCAGTGTGAATTTTCACTTTTCATGCAGTGATTCACAAAAACATCTACCGGTAGTGGTTGCAATGTTCCTACACATGCATGCTATCTAGATCTACTAAACACATTTGCAACAAATATGATTAATAAGACACAAAAAGTACTTCACAGCAACATACAGTGTACATTGAAATTAAAACACTAAAACATCGAGATGATAAAATTAAGTAACATTAACATTGTATTTTCGATAAAAAAGTTGGCAATTTTACTCTCTCAATTGAACACTGGTCTTCCTAATTTCACAGCATAAGAACCATAGAAATCTACAACCAATGAAAGACAACATACTCCCTTCCTATCAATCATGTCTGTTGCCATGACGTTACCCTGGAGATGACCTTTGATCTGTGTAACTACTCACCACTGATGTCAACGACCGGCTGAGGTCAAATGTCTTCTGGCAGGGACTGAGTAAGAAGGACTTAAATGTGGAGGTCAGAGGTGAGCACAACATGAGACAAGGTTACTCAAGGTCATGATGGCAGACGGGGTTAGTCGTCAGGTCAGCGGTCGGCTGTCCTGATTGGTTAGTGAGTTTGGAAGTCCGCAGTCCACGGATTAACCTGGCGGAGCCCACAGAGAGAGACAGGTGGGAGCATCTCTGCCCTGGAGGGAGAGTCTCTGCCCTGGAGGGAGAATGTCTGCCCTGGAGGGAGAATGTCTGCCCTGGAGGGAGAATGTCTGCCCTGGAGGGTGAAATGTCTGTACATTTTCCCAGCATGCCACATGCAGCACCAGAAGTCTAGTTAGCTTGGTTGAAACCTTTGTGAGAGTGAAACCCAAAGAAATCCCATTCCCAAGAACAGTTACTGTTATAAAAAGCCAGATGCTGTTGTTTTGAAGGTTTCACACATTCTCCCAGATTTGTAAGCGTTTAAGAATATTATAGCTAACGTTATGTAGTAATGTATGTGGTTATATGACCTTGATTTGACCTTTCCATTTGATTCAACCTTACCGATTGATCTGACCTTCTCCTGTCTGATTTGACCTTTTCTGTCTGATTTGACCTTTCCTTTCTAATTTGACCTTTCCTGCCTGACTTGACCTTCTCCTGTGTGATTTGACCTTCTCCTGTGTGATTTGACCTTCTCCTGTCTTATATGACCTTCTCCTGTCTGATTTGACCTTTTCTGTCTGATTTGACCTTTCCTTTCTAATTTGACCTTTCCTGACTGACTTGACCTTCTCCTGTGTGATTTGACCTTCTCCTGTGTGATTTGACCTTCTCCTGTTTGATTTGACCTTCTCCTGTCTTATATGACCTTCTCCTGTCTGATTTGAAATTTTCTGTCTGATTTGACCTTCCCTTTCAAATTTGACCTTTCCTGTCTGACTTTCCTTCTTCTGTGTGATTTGACCTTCTCCTGTCTGATGTGACCTTCTCTTTTCTAATGTTACCTTTCCTGACTGACTTGACCTTCTCCTGTCTAATATGACCTTCCTGTTTGATTTGACCTCTGCTATCAAATGTGACCTTTCCTGTCTGATTTGACCTTCCTGCGTGCCTCCCAGCCTGCTCTCCTGCAGGGTCTGTGCCAGGTTTCTCCGCGGAGCGCGGGGCAGAGGGAGGTTCATACTTACTCCACTTACCCTCTCCAACACTATCTCCTCATACTCCCAGTCATCTGCGGCACCGTTCACCTGCAAAACACACAAACAACACACAATAAATACAAACAAACAAACAAACAGGCATGACTTTAAAGTTCATCTGTGTTGGTACAGTCATTCAGAATCAGAGTTTAACAGTAACTTCCAACATATATCTTGATAACGACAGGAGTTGACAGTGGAAAAAAGTCCGAGTTTTGTGTTGGATAAGTCATAGTTAAACTCTGATCCAGAGTAACACATAAGGGCTGCTTTCCTACATTGAAGCCATGCAAACACAACAGCGTGATCTACAGGTGGGTGGCGAGGTGCGCTGTAGGGTACACATGTACAGGGGCTATGGCAGAGAACATGCAGCACAACACCAAGCAGGAGATACTTACAGCAAACCTTAAGGAATGTCTTACTTTATAGTCATGTGACTTAAAAGTCTTCTACAACAAGTTTTCAGTCTGAGTGTGAGCGTGTGCATCTGTGTGTGTGTGCATGTGTGAGCATGTGTGCATGTGAGTGCATATGTGCATGTGTGCGTGTGTGTCCGTACATCCATGCATGTGTGTGCATGTCTGTGTGTGCGTGTGTATGTGTGGCTTTGTGTTTCTGTGTGCACATGTGTGTCCCCACATCCATGTGTGTGTCTCTGTGTCTGTGTATTGAATTTTATGTGTGTAGATGTGAAGTGCGTAAATCTGTGTTTATAACAACACTGTGGACTTGCCACACCATGAGGAGCAGATATCTATGGTTCAGGCAGTCTATCAAGGATCAGGCAAACAAAGGCAACAATTCTTTGCTGGGTGCTAAATATAAATCCTGGCAGAAAGAGCTAACAACTCAAGGAATAATAAAAACTATATAATAATGTACATGATGCATTGCGGCAAATAGAAGCAACTGAAAATGCTACACATCTGTGAGAAGAGTGGCACATGAATATGACAAGCCAAACACTGAAGGGGCTATCAGAGGCAAGACTCAACCAAGAACTTGGAATACCAAAATAGGCTTTAAAACAATCTCACATATATGAAAGAAACCAGTAACTAAATAGGGTTGCTACAGAACCAAGCACACTGCACAGAACTAGGTCCACTACAGGAGAACTGACCTTTACTTTAGGCTGTTCCTGAGAAGAAGATGAAAAATAGGCAGCTAAACTGTCTACCTTCATCTGTTAAATTGGTTTTTCATGTAACATGATAAAATCTTATTGAGTTATTCATTTTTTTCCTCGTTCACATTATCATCTTTCTGCCTCATTTTCCCCTTTTCCAGAAACAGCCTGAGATTTTCTACGAACAAAAATGTAATAAACAGCACTGCAGGTAGAGGGCGCTTCAGAAATGTGGAGGGGCAAGAGGCAGGCTATGCTGGTGGAAGCAGGGGGGTGGCAGTAGCTCCAGGGGGGTGGCTGTAGCTCCAGGGGGGTGGCTGTAGCTCCAGGGGGGTGGCTGTAGCTCCAGGGGGGTGGCTGTGGCTCCAGGGGGGTGGCAGTAGCTCCAGGGGGGTGGCAGTAGCTCCAGGGGGGTGGCTGTAGCTCCAGGGGGGTGGCTGTGGCTCCAGGGGGGTGCAGGCAGCAGGGGTGCAGGCAGCAGGGTGGCTGAGGCGTCAGGGGGGGTGCAGGCAGCAGGGGGATGGCTGTGGCTTCAGGGGGGTGCAGGCAGCAGGGGGGTATTGGTAAGGGGGTTGCAGAAAGCAGGGTGACTGTGGCTTCAGGGGGTGCAGACTTTGCTGGTGGAAGCAGGGGGTGGCTGTAGCTTTAGGGGGTGCAGGCAGCTGGGGGTGGTTGCAACTTTAGGGGGGTGCAGGTAGTTTTCATTCCCTTAGATCGAACACTTGTTTTTTGCCAGCGGTTGACCCAGAGAGAGGTCAAGGGTCGGCAGGCTTTTGCTAAGGTCAGCCTGGTTACCAGGGTAACCACATTTTTTTACTAGACCGTAATATTTTCCACAAACCACTGAAATGCCTAACAACCATGCAAAAACCAGAGATGCTGAACCAAGGTAAAAATGAGCGATTCAGAACCAACCAAGAAGGGCTGAGGTACACGTAAGCAGAGGGTGGTGTTTCCATGGCAACTAAGGAGCTTTGGAAGCAGCTTGAGGAGCGTGTGAAGTTTTAAGGAGGGACTTACACCGATCCGGGGGTCTAGATTGTCAGCGTTGACTACTAGCGGTGGGGGGAGACTCTGTTATCCACACGTTCACATCACGAGCAACACGCAAGCATGGACAACAAGAACAACAGGGTTACGCACAGTACTGCGGGGACACATAGCAGTTACTAACGGTACTGCAGGGACACATAGCAGTTACTAACGGTACTGCAGGGGAGGCTCTGTTATTCACACGATCAAATCACGAGCAACACGCAAGCATGGACAACAAGAACAACAGGGTTACGCACAGTACTGAGGGGACACATAGCAGTTACTAACGGTACTGCAGGGACACATAGCAGTTACTAACGGTACTGCAGGGACACGGTTACGCACAGTACTGTGGGGACACATAGCAGTTACTAATGGTACTGCAGGGTCACGGTTACGCACAGTACTGCGGGGACACATAGCAGTTACTAACGGTACTGCAGGGTCACAGTTACGCACAGTACTGCAGGGACACACAGCAGTTACTAACGGTACTGCAGGGACACATGGCAGTTACTAACGGTTACTAACGGTACTGCAGGGACACACAGCAGTTACTAACGGTACTGCAGGGACACGGTTACGCATAGTACTGCGGGGACACATAGCAGTTACTAACGGTACTGCAAGGACACATAGCAGTTACTAACGGTACTGCAAGGACACTGTTATGACGAACACACTTATGCAGGGTACTGCACAAATCTTAGAACCTTCACATCCCCTCATTGAATCTCACATATCCCTAGTCAAACTATGTGACCAGCGGGGAAACACAGAAGATCTGAAACCAGTTTCCCTGGACAGTTCCTTGCATGATAGTCTGATCATGAAATGTGGCCAAACCACCTCAGTCAGTCAAGTTCCTTCACCCATTTTTCACCCTAACCTTCCAAATTTTGGGGACAGTTAACCCAAACCAGAGCTGGAGCCACATATATATACCACATCATCAGCCTATATCTATCCACAAAAAAAACAGAATGGGCATATCAGGTTTTAAAACCCCCATTGGGAGCCCTGATCAGTTATAAGGTTCCCCTGAATCCCCCATTGGCAGCCCTGTTCGGTCAGCATTGGGCGGGGCAGTACAATGTCATGTGACTATGCTCGACCAATGAAACACCAACATTACTGGTAGTACCATATCATGTGACTATGCTTGAACCAAACGAAACATCAACAACAGTGGCAGCACCATGTCATGTGACTATGCTCAACCAATAAAACATCAACATTACTGGCAGTACCATGTCATGTGACTATACTCGACCAATGACAGGCTGTACCATACCTACCCACATGCCTCGTCTGTATTCCAACAAATAAAGCAACAAAATCTGAATGTAAAACATGGTGAAACATCAAAAAACTTTATTTCTACCTGCAATCAGGATCTTGATCAATAGAGAAATTAATCAACAGAGATTGTGATCAGGATCTTGATCAATAAAGACTTCGATCAGAATCTTGATCAACAGAGATTGCAAAGTTACTTACTGAAGAAAAAGTCAGAATTCACACATTTCAACTTCGATTCATGTCACTTTTGATGAAATGGATTGACTTGAAACTCAGGATTAACAAATGGGAGACCACCCTAACACACGTCTGCTGACAGAGACTCTGATCAGGATCTCCAACAGTAGATTCAGTGATTATGCAGTCTACTGTCACATTTACGAACAATACTTCATAACAACAGTAACAGTTTACACTATGGAAGGAAAGACGGGAACAAAGCAGAAACTAGCGAAGGAATTCGAGGGAAATTGAAATAGGACTTCGAGTTTGCCAGTGTGCTACAGGGACAGGAAAGCTAGCAGAAGGAAGTTAAGGAGATATTCTGGAGGGACTGATTGAGCTACAAGCTGAGCTGACATTTTCAGGTGGACAGAAAGAGAAGCCTGCACTAGTGCTTTTTAAGGTGCGAGACGGTAGGTTGACTGGGACTAAGACTCTACATGGGTCAGCATTAACAGGTGGGGAATTCACAGCAAGGAAAGGCACACTTACATCTACAGGTAGAGGAAAAATGAACAGAGCAATGGTACCAACAACAATGGTAAAGGTTTGGACAGTGAAGACACATGTACAGTGTTCCAAATACCCGTCTGCAAGATGCATTTTTCAAATTATTTTTTTGAGATTGACTAAGAAAAATTTAAAGACCTGCAATTTTGCAGAATGAAAAAAAAAACGGGATGAATCTCCTTTGTATCGAGGGACCAGACATTACTAACCCTTTTGATTTTTACTGGGCTATTCAAAGATTAAACTTAAAAAATGCATTATTTTTCAAACATGACAAAACGTTGTGTCCCGACAGAACAAAATGTTAACATTCTGCAATACTGCAGGACACTAAAAAAAGTATCTTGACCACTGCATGTATGTTTCTTCTTGTCAAAGGAAACAAAGCAAGACACCAGGTTAGGGGATGAACAGGTGGATGGGTGATATTAAGGCCTACAGGTTGGTGAGAAGGAGACAGCCTGGATGGAAAGGAATGAGGGAGACTTGCAGGATGTGTGCAAGGGACAGCAGAAGGGAACACAGTACCACACAGAAGGGAAAGGAACACAGAAATAGACATCATTGCTTAGGACCATATTCCTGGATATTTTTTTTTAAATTTTCTTCATTAACTTTATCAACAATTATGCGTCTTAGTGTTGAAAGCAAGTTGCTCATTTGATTCTAATTTTCCTTGTGGTACTAGTGACTAACATGTAGTGATAAGTTCACACCCTGCTGTAAAATAAAGGCAGCAGAAAATAAGGAAAGCGTTTGGAAGAAGATTGTCTCAGTGATCTGGCAAACTTTAAGAAAATTCTAAAGAAAAGGAAAGAGAGAACAGCTGAACAGAAAAGCATTGAGAGAAGTGAAACAAGAAACTCATGAAACTGCTAAAGTGGGAAAAATGAGAGGCCAGGTAAAAAGAATGATAAAAAGAATGACAGTTAAACAATTAGGTCCTACAGGTAAGGGTGGAGGTGCCTTTGAAACAAAGGAAGAAAAGAATGGCAGTGAAACAAGTAGAACTTGAGAGGTGATGGAAGGGGTGCCTTTACAACAAAGGAAGAAAGAAGTAAAGAATGGCATTAAAATGAGTATCAGCTAGAGATAGGGGAGTGGTGCCTTTGAAAGAAAGACGAAAAGAATGGCAATAAAACGAGTATTTGCTAGAGGTGAGGATACTGGGTAGTGGTGCCTTTGAAAGAAAGAAACAAATGGCAGTGAAATGAATATCTACTACAGAGATGAGGGTAGTGGTGCCTTTAAAAGAAAGGAAGAAAAGAATGGCAGGGAAACGAGTAGCTGCTACAGGTTGAAGTGAAAAAGTAGTGATGCCTTTGAAAGAAAGAAGAAAGGAAACTCTGGTGAAATGAGATGTGGTCAGCAGTATCTTTGTTGGAGATGAAAGAAAGAAAGAAAGAAGAAATGGGGTGAAATGAGACACGGTCATCAGTATCTTTGCCGGAGATGACAGAAAAACAGAAGAAAGGAAACTCGGGTGAAATGAGATGTGGTTAGCAGTATCTTTGTCGGAGATGAAAATAAAAGAAAGAAAGAAGAAAGGAGGGTGAAATGAGTATCTACTACAGAAATGAAGGATGCGGTGCCTTTAAAAGAAAGAAAGAAGAAAAGAAACTGGGGTGAAACGAGACGCGGCCAGCAGTATCTTTGTCGGAGATGAAAAGAAAAGAAAGGAAGAAGAAAAGAAACTGGGGTGAAACGAGACACGGCCATCAGTACCTTTGCCGGAGAAAGTTTGACGGAGGCCGGGTAGCTCTGCACACTCTGGACGCCCGGCGTCTCCTTGCCGACCACCGGCACCAGTTTGGGCGACCCGTCCAGCTCAGGGGGCGGCGGGGGGAACTCCTGGTCCTCGGGCCGGTATTTCTGAGCGCGGGAAAAACGAGCGAACGTGTTAGTCCACATTTAAACAGGACACGTCTGGGGGATCACTGTTTTCCCTGTTGCTGGCATTGATGAGTTTGCTGGTGCAGCACTGCAAAACAACCCAAGCCTTTTGCATGAGCAAACGGACCGAACATGTTGGTCAACATGTCGGGCTGGTATTTCTGAGCGGGGGAAGAAACGGAGCGAACGTGTTAGTCAACATGTCTTACAGGACTGTCTAAACACTTCTGGGGCTGTATTGGGGTTTGGAAACTTGTCTAAACACTTCTGGGGCTGCATTGGGGTTTGGAAACATGTCTAAACACTTCTGGGGCTGCATTGGGGTTTGGAAACATGTCTAAACACTTCTGGGGCTGCATTGGGGTTTGGAAACATGTCTTAACACTTCTGGGGCTGCATTGGGGTTTGGAAACATGTGTTTGCTGGTGAAGCACTGCAAAACAACCCTAGCCTTCTGCATGGGGGGGCAAACGGAGCGAGCGTGTTGGTCATGTCAACATGACACTTCTGGGGCTGCATTTTTGTTTGGAAACATGTCTAAACACTTCAGCACGGCATCACTGTTCTTCCTGACGAGTTTGCTGATACTGCAATTCTCCCTGT